>NW_021148745.1:0-588 GCF_002837175.3 Physeter macrocephalus
ATTCTGCGGATTCCGTATTCAATGTCATAAGACTACTACATAATGTAGGATACATCCTGAATGGTATTTCTTAGCATATTATGCCATGTTAAAAATAATTCCTAGTAAAACCTAGAGGCATAGGCACATGTGCCAACATATTTCAGACCCTCGCACATTGACATATTGTCTATTTATGTCAGCAAACGCCTATATATACGTATATGTTGACAATCTAAACATACATATGCATATATATATATATATATATACATATATTGGATGGTGGAAGAACCTGTGCGTATCTGTATAGATTCATGTACATGCGGTTTTTCTACACGTTCGTCAGATATTATTCCACTGACTTCGCAAGTCTCCACATACTCATGCAGAAGGCTACACATTCTTCCTCCACCTGAGAGTATCCTTCCCTCTGTGGCGCTTTTGAGAGCAAATGGAGGAACCCGATCTACTGCATGCACAACTCTCCGTGCCAGCTTCGTAGCCATTTAAGTTACCAGTTACCAGCCGCTATGTAGCAGGAGGAGGAAAAGATGACCGGGAGTCTACGAAGAAACGTGCTACCTGCTGGCCATCAGGCTAACACAT
>NW_021148745.1:6131-6382 GCF_002837175.3 Physeter macrocephalus
GTGCAGCGAGTACATTTGCCTGTCAGTTACAAACGATCACGTATGTAGGTCTCCACATGTGGACACACATGTACGCGTATCTCCCTATGCGTATATATTTAGGTGTGGCGAGGCACAAGGGCGACAAACGAATATACATGTGGGGACAACAGTATTTCATGTACACTCGTGGAAATTACAAGACTATATTTGGAGAGGCTTTTCCTCGGACCACGCATGTGTTGCTTTTTTTTTTTTCTGTCTGTCTCTCT
>NW_021148745.1:7510-8424 GCF_002837175.3 Physeter macrocephalus
TTATGTCTACGGATGCGCACACGCGCTGTACATGTACCTATGCATTGACATTTCTTTGAAGACTATGAAATTTTCTGGTAGCTCGAGCATCTCTTCCGCAGCGACACTACCGCATGTCTTCTTCCTTTCAGTAGTCCAGTGCACGCGAGTCGTAATCTGCCGCATTTCTGCCTCTTCCTCAGAGATATGGATAAATGAGCTTCTCCCCCGCGTCGGATCTTTTCTTCCTCACTTTGCTACTTCATTTCTTCCACTCTGCTGCTGAGTCGTGCCGTTGCCGCAGCAGTCGACTCTTTAACAAAAGGAAGGATCTGCTTCACTTCACCATGACGACAGGAGCTTCTATGCTGTTGTTCATTCTGTGCCTTTCTTGTCGCCCTTTGCTTCTGTGTGGCCCTCTCCCGTGCCAACAACTTCCACGAAATTTCCCTTCGACGGGTTGTTGTTGTTGGCGAGTAGAAGACTCCAGTCCATGCGGTGAAATATCGTTACTGAGTCTGTTAAATAGCTTGTTGTTGCCTTTCCCCGGCCGACTGCGTTAAATTTCCACACAGAAAACGAAGAGGGAAGTCTTCGCTGTTCCCGCTCGGTAAAGCGATATCCTCGCTATCGCATTGTGAAGAAGAACGTCTATTTGCCCCACCTGTGCGACAGTACAGCTAATGGCATCTTTTCTTCCTTCTCTCCTTCGAGAACAAAGAGTGACTCTGTCTCTCGAGTCTCTTTTTGAGCACAGACCCAGTATTCTCTATTCACAAGAAACGCCATTGTCACTCACTTTACCGCTTCCCGAAAGCGATTCTTGCTGCTTACTATTTAGGTGTTGGAGAAACGTTGGAAAGAAGTGAAGGAGGAACGGGAGCGTCTCGGCCTCGACGGCATTCGGCGACATAGCCGCAAGCAGTACAACAAAT
>NW_021148746.1:0-2374 GCF_002837175.3 Physeter macrocephalus
AGATTTTGTGTTTGTTTGTCTAACTGTATCTTTTCATGTTATACACATCATAAGAGTATCTGCCTATTAATGTCTGTATGTATGCTGTTGTATGGCCGCACGATTGGAGCAACATCGCACAAAGAAACCTCGTGGCGTCGCATTGTTGCCCGATTGTAAGAGGACTGACTACCACGGTATTGGTAATCTCTTTTTCGACAACCGTATGCCCGGAGGAGACTGGGGACACATTGTACGTTGAATTGACGATGTTTCCTGTATTCTTCAGCACATCTCTAGGCGTGCAAACTCAGCAAGAAGAGAATTGCTTCCACAGCTGTACGCGTACAGGTACACAGAAGTATAGGATAGGCTCTTCGCATGCCTCTATCTCGCTGCGCGTCTTGGGATTCAAGTATACGCATACGTATTTGCGTACAGTTCACTTCCTACATATGCATAGACATGCGCAGCTAGATTCGCGTACACAGTACGGTTCGCAAGCGCCAGGGAGTCATACGAGCCCGTCGACTTTCTTTACGCTTCTCGGCCGCTGAAGTGCGCCTGTGTGCGCAGGGGTGTGCCTGTTTCTCGTACGTATACGTGCTGACAGAGATAGAGATGAATTTGTTACAGGCGGCGTATATCTGGTTGGCTTGTCAGCGTACATAGGTCCCTGGGTGATGCAAGGACACATCGTAGCTTTGTGTGTCTAACAGATACGTGGCAGAAGATACTGAAGAAAGAGTGACGCCTTTATGTGCTGTTGAAACCTCCAGAGCACCAAACATACGTGCACTATGTGTGTATATAACTGTGTAGTTGATGCCATGGCAGCAAACTTCCCTTTGCTGTAGTTCTGTATACACCACAATGTGCACACAACAGCATACATATATGCACGAGGGCGGACTGCGTCGACGTAATCAGTGATTGTGGTTACAAGGCATCCTCATACTGCACGCAAACGATTAATAAGCTGAATGATACTTTATTTTGCAACGTACGCACGGTGGACACGTCTCGGCGTTCACGTCGGAGGCAGCTACCGGCTGATTACCGGCTGCTTGTGGAGACGTAGCATGGAGGAATGACATAGTCTGTCAACCACAGTAAAGATGGGGGGGAAAATGTGAGTCCCCTGTCCAACAACCGTGTACCCGTCCCTTCCGTAGAGGATACGGATACTTTCCATTGAATAACTCCGCCACGCGTACTGCCCGTTTTTGCACGTGAAGTCGCATACAACCACTAATAACTCGCTTTCGTTTATATGACTGACAACTCTGTAGCTTACGCAACGGACACAACATAGTCGTGCCCGGTCCTATGCGACGAATGTATGGTTGTACGCGTATATACACACAAGCATTGCACGGCACACACTTCAGCGCAACCTCGCCAAACGGATATATCATCGTACGTAGGTGTTAAAACTGCGTACATAAGTGGTCCCGTACGTTTTCCCATTCTCACCTGTAAGCGCAGTATATATGCTTTTACATACATACATATATGCACGCGTACCCGCAAGGTTTACCATCGACACGATTACCTTCCGTATTACAGTGCAAATAATGCATACCGTAGAATATATTGATTCGTATAGGGCTGGCAACTGTCGCTTGGCTGTCCAGCTCGACTACAACAACATGCTAACCCAATGCGTATGTGCCACACGTCTTGAACGGGACGCGTGGTTGTCTTGTAAATCGTTTCTGCGTCGGAAAGAAGACAGTGTCACAATACAATTTTGAAGTTTATGAAGCAGCTGCTTTCTTCCGCCTACGGGTTTACACGGCAGGGCTGTTGAGTACCGTAGTAGGCACGAACGGCACAGCCGGATGGACACGCACAGCTATGTGTGAACATATTAAATCACATTCCGTCAAGTTTACATTAGTAGAATCAATTGACACGTTCATGGCGTTAGGACGAAGCTGCAGGCAATAATTTCCTCTGTATGACGACTCTGTCACAAAGAATTGTTGGCAAACGGACGCGTTACACAGATAAACACTTTTCACAGCGAAAGCTTTCTGGTTAACTATGCTCCGCGTTGAACATAACCTGTAATGTCATACATGTATCCGTCCGTGTCCGTATATTCCACGTGTATGTGTCTCACGTAATCTCCTCATTTCCCTTTTTCTGCAAAAGGCAGACGAGCGCCAGCCAGAGACTCTGGACACTCAAGAACTCGGATACCCTCCAGCGCCTCGGGGCACTTTCGCCTCACCTGAAGCTGCAGAAGTAACAAGCACAACATACGTACGTGTGTAAGTGTATTTTAATGTGCCTGTAACATATGTAGTGGTACAGCGATGCACACGTTTTCGCATAGGGATGGACATGCCTCTTCCACGGACAAGCTTCCACGCTCCAGGCCTTGAAG
>NW_021148746.1:7923-8424 GCF_002837175.3 Physeter macrocephalus
CAAGTCTACGCATCAGTCCGCACTTGTAGAGAGAGGGACTGAGGAAAGCGATCCGTGCGAAAAGATCACGGGTACGTCGCCTTCTCCACAGAGGCACGCCTACCTATATATTGTACCTGTCCTTGCAACGAAACACGTGTACGCGTATATCACAGTTCGTGCAAGAGATCGAACACAACGTCCCCCTCTGTACATGTCGTTATGTCCATACACATGAACATCTATGTGCACAGGAGCCTTCGTCGTGAGGACTGTGTTCACCACGAAGAATTCGAAATGAATTATACTACGCCTGTATTCGCGTAGAGCAGTGCGGGAAATCTCCCTCCTTGGAGCCCTGAAAAAGGAATGGTCAACTCCGGCACGATCTGGTCCGCCCTTTGAGGCATTAGTCGCTGTTGCGTTCAAAAAATCGGTTGTTGTGTATACACACACGTATGTGTATGCTCGTGAATTTACACAAGAAGCGTGCAGCACCAGCTGTCCGCCCTCGCAGGATCC
>NW_021148747.1:0-1894 GCF_002837175.3 Physeter macrocephalus
CCAACATAGGAGCACCTCAATACATAAGGCAAATACTAACAGCCAAAAAAATGGAAATTGACAGTAACACAACATAGTTGGGGACTTTAACACCCCACTTTCACCAATGGACAGATCATGCAAAATGAAAATAAATAAGGAAACACAAGCTTTAAATGGTACATTACAGAAGATGGACTTAATTGATATTTATAGGACATTCCATCCAAAAACAACAGAATACACATTTTTCTCAAGTGCTCATGGAACATTCTCCAGGATAGATCATATATTGGGTCACAAATCTAGCCTTGGCAAATTTAAGAAAATTGAAATCATATCAAGTATCTTCTCCGACCACAATGCTATGAGACTAGATATCAATTACAGGAAAAGATCTGTAAAAAATACAAACACATGGAGGCTAAACAATACACTACTTAATAACGAAGTGATCACTGAAGAAATCAAAGAGGAAATCAAAAAATACTTAGAAACAAATGACAATGGAGACACGACGACCCAAAACCTATGGGATGCAGCAAAAGCAGTTCTAAGAGGGAAGTTTATAGCAATACAATCCCACCTTAAGAAACAGGAAACATCTCGTATAAACAACCTAACTTTGCACCTAAAGCAACTAGAGAAAGAAGAACAAAAAAACCCCAAATTTAGCAGAAGGAAAGAAATCATAAAGATCAGATCAGAAATAAATGAAAAAGAAATGAAGGAAACAATAGCAAAGATCAATAAAACTAAAAGCTGGTTCTTTGAGAAGATAAATAAAATTGATAAACCATTAGCCAGACTCATCAAGAATAAAAGGGAGAAGACTCAAATCAATAGAATTAGAAATGAAAAAGGAGACGTAACAACTGACACTGCAGAAATACAAAAGATTATGAGAGATTACTACAAACAACTGTATGCCAATAAAATGGACAACCTGGAAGAAATGGACAAATTCTTAGAAATGCACAAGCTGCCGAGACTGAACCAGGAAGAAATAGAAAATATGAACAGACCAATCACAAGCACTGAAATTGAAACTGTGATTAAAAATCTTCCAACAAACAAAAGCCCAGGACCAGACGGCTTCACAGGCGAATTCTATCAAACATTTAGAGAAGAGCTAACACCTATCCTTCTCAAACTCTTCCAAAAGATAGCAGAGGGAGGAACACTCCCAAACTCATTCTATGAGGCCACCATCACCCTGATACCAAAACCAGACAAAGACGTCACAAAGAAAGAAAACTACAGGCCAATATCACTGATGAACATAGATGCAAAAATCCTCAACAAAATACTAGCAAACAGAATCCAACAGCACATTAAAAGGATCATACACCATGATCAAGTGAGGTGTATTCTGGGAATGCAAGGATTCTTCAATATACACAAATCAAACAACGTGATACACCATAGCAACAAACTGAAGGAGAAAAACCATATGATCATCTCAATAGATGCAGAGAAAGCTTTTGACAAAATTCAACACCCATTTATGATAAAAACCCTGCAGAAAGTAGGCATAGAGGGAACTTTCCTCAACATAATAAAGGCCATATATGACAAACCCACAGCCAACAAAGTTCTCAATGGTGAAGAACTGAAACCATTTCCACTAAGTAAAGTCTCCAGAAAGTAGGCATAGAGGGAACTTTCCTCAACATAATAAAGGCCATATATGACAAACCCACAGCCAGCTTCGTTCTCAATGGTGAAAAACTGAAACCATTTCCACTAAGGTCAGGAACAAGACAAGGTTGCCCACTCTAACCACTCCTATTCAACATAGTTTTGAAAGTTCTAGCCACAGCAATCAGAGAAGTAAAAGAAATAAAAGGAATCCAAATTGGAAAAGAAGAAGTAAAGTTGTCACTATTTGCATATGACATGATATTATACATAG
>NW_021148747.1:3918-4916 GCF_002837175.3 Physeter macrocephalus
ATATATATGCTGTCTACAAGAGACCCACTTCAGACCTAGGGACACATTCAGACTGAAAGTGAGGGGATGGAAAAAGATATTCCATGCAAATGGAAATCAAAAGAAAGCTGGAGTAACAATACTCATATCAGATGAAATAGACTTTAAAATAAAGTATGTTACAAGACAAAAGGAAGGACACTACATAATGATCAAGGGATCAATCCAAGAAGAAGATATAACAATTATATATGCACCCACCATAGGAGCACCTGAATACATAAGGCAACTGCTAACAGCTATAAAAGAGGAAATCGACAGTAACACGATAATAGTGGGAGACTTTAACACCTCACTTACACCAATAGACAGATCATCCAAAATGAAAATAAATAAGGAAACAGAAGCTTTAAATGACACAACAGACCAAATAGATTTAATTGATATTTATAGGACACTCCTCATGAAAGCGGCAGAATACAGTTTCTTCTCAAGTGCTCACAAAACATTCTCCAGGATAGATCATATCTTGGGTCACAAATAAAGCCTTGGTAAATTTAAGAAAATTAAAATCATATCAAGCATCTTTTCCGACCACAATGCTATGAGATTAGAAATCAATTACAGGGAAAAAAATTGTAAAAAATACAAACACATGGAAGCTAAACAATAGGCTACTAAATAACCAAGAGATCATTGAAGAAATCCAAGAGGAAATCAAAAAATACCTAGAAACAAATGACAATGAAAACAAGACGACCCAAAACCTATAGGCTGCAGCAAAAGCAATTCTAAAAGGGAAGTTTATAGCAATACAAGCCTACGTCAAGAAACAAACAAACAAAAAACTCAATCTAACCTTACACCTAAAGGAACTAGAGAAAGAAGAACATACAAAACCCAAAGTTAGCAGAAGGAAAGAAATCATGAAGATCGGAGCAGAAATAAATGAAATAGAAACAAAGAAAACAATAGCAAAGATCAATAAAACTAAAAGCTGGTTCTTTGAGAAGATAAAC
>NW_021148747.1:5077-5901 GCF_002837175.3 Physeter macrocephalus
CCAAGACTGAACCAGGAAGAAATAGAAAATAAGAACAGACCAATCACAAGTAATGAAATTGAAACTGTGATTAAAAATCTTCCAACAAACAAAAGTCCAGGACCAGATGGCTTCACAGGTGAATTCTGTCAGACATTTAGAGAAGAGCTAACACCCATCCTTCTCAAACTCTTTCAAAAAATTGCGGAGGAAGGAACACTCACCAACTCATTCTATGAGGCCACCGTCACCCTGATACCAAAACCAGACAAAGTTACTACAAAAACAAATTACAGACCAATATCACTGATGAATATAGATGGAAAAATCCTCAACAAAATACTAGCAAACAGAATCCAACAACACAGTAAAAGGATCATATATCATGATCAAGTGGGATTTATCCCAGGGAAGCAAGGATTCTCCAGTATATGCAAACCAATCAATGTGATACACCGTATTAACAAATTGAAGAATAAAAACCATATGATCATCTCAATAGATGCAGAAAAAGCTTTTGACAAAATTCAACACCCATTTATGATAAACACCCTCCAGAAGGTAGGCATAGAGGGAACTTACCTCAACATAATAAAGGTCATATACAACAAACCCATAGCGAATATCATTCTCAATGGTGAAAAACTGAAAGCATTTCCTTTAAGATCAGGAACAAGACAAGGGTGTCCACTCTCGCCACTATTATTCAACATACTTTTGGAAGTCCTAGCCACGGCAATCAGAGAAGAAAAAGAAATAAAAGGAATACAAATTGGAAAAAAAGAAGTAAAACTGTCACTGTTTGTAGAGGACATGATACTATACATAGAGAATCCTAAAGATGC
>NW_021148747.1:7027-8423 GCF_002837175.3 Physeter macrocephalus
CTTGCACTGTTGGTGGGAATGTAAACTGATACAGCCACTATGGAGAACAGTATGGAGGTTCCTTAAAATACTAAAAATAGAATTACCATATGACCCAGCAATCCCACTACTGGGCATATACCCAGAGAAAACCATAATTCAAAAAGACACATGCACCCCAGTGTTCATTGCCGCACTATTTACAATAGCCAGGTCATGGAAGCAACCTAAATGCCCATTGACAGATGCATGGATAAAGAAGATGTGGTACATGTATACAATGGAATATTACTCAACCATAAAAAGGAACGAAATTGGGTCATTTGTTGAGGTGTGGATGATCTAGAGATTGTCATACAGAATGAAGTAAGTCAGAAAGAGAAAAACAAATATCGTATATTAACGCATATATGTGGAACCTAAAAAATGGTACAGATGAACCAGTTTGCAGGGCAGAAATTGAGACACAGATGTGGATAACAAACGTATGGACACCAAGCAGGGAATGGGGCAGGGTGGTGGGGGTGGTGGTATGATGAATTGGGCAATTGGGATTGACATGTATACACTGATGTGTATAAAATTGATGACTAATAAGAACCTGCTGTATAAAAAAGTAAATAAAATAAAAGTTTTAAATTAAAAATAAGAATAATAAAGAAACAGAAGCTTTAAATGATACATTAAACAAGTTGGACTTAATTGATATTTATAGGACATTCCATCCAAAAACAACAGAATACACATTCTTCTCAAGTGCTCATGGAACATTCTCCAGGATAGATCATATCTTGGGTCACAAATCAAGCATTGGTAAATTTAAGAAAATTGAAATCATATCAAGTATCTTTTCTGACTACAGTGCTATGAGACTAGATATCAAATACAAGAAAAAAATCTGTAAAAAATACAAACACATGGAGGCTAAACAATACACTACTTAATAACCAAGAGATCACTGAAGAAATCAAAGAGGAAATCAAAAACCTAGAAACAAATGACAATGAAAACATGTCGACCCAAAACCTATGGGATGCAGCAAAAGCAGTTCTAAGAGGGAAGTTTATAGCAGTAAAATCCTACCTTAAGAAACAAACATGTCAAATAAACAACCTAACCTTAAACCTAAAGCAATTAAAGAAATAAAAACAACAAAACCCCAGAGTTAGCAGAAGGAAAGAAATCATACAGATCAGATCAGAAATTAATGAAAAAGAAATGAAGGAAACAGTAGCAAAGATCAATAAAACTAAAACAGGACAATATCACTGATGAATAAAGATGCAAAAATCCTCAACAAAATACTAGCAAACAGACTCTAACAGCACATTAAAGGGATCATACAACATAATCAAGAGACGTTCATCCCAGGAATGCAAGGATTCTTCAACATATGCAAATCAATCAATGTGATACA
>NW_021148748.1:0-160 GCF_002837175.3 Physeter macrocephalus
GCCAATTAGTGACTGTGCTGCTCAAGAAGCTCATTAAAAACCCAGGAGTTCAAAAAAAAAAACAAAAAAAAAAACAAAAAAAAATGGGGCTTCCCCGGTGGCGCAGTGGTTGCGCGTCCGCCTGCCGATGCAGGGGAACCGGGTTCGCGCCCCGGTCCGG
>NW_021148748.1:6687-8422 GCF_002837175.3 Physeter macrocephalus
TTTCTCTTAAGTGTTGATCTCCAAGAGTGTTTCTGCAAGAGAAAAATCAACTATCATTATGTCTTATATAAAAACTCAATTACCATGGTTCTTAATTTCTATCTTAAGTAAAAGCAAACCAAATATTCACTTTTAACTGAAATTACTTTAAGTCAAATCTGCCAGTTAAAAAAAATTCACCGCCACAGTAACAGTGCTTTATGTCCAATACAGCTGTCTGTACTCCCCTTCACAGATATAAAATACAGCTGTTTGCTCTCCTCCAAATATAAAAAATATTTTTATTAACTTGTATGCTGAAATACTTACCACTTTTGAATAATAGATTACAGAGTTTTATGTTCTCATCACCACATCACTCCTAGTTTAGCAATTTTACAATAAAATTACTAACAAATTAAAACAAATTTCTCCAGAGATGATGAAACACTGAAACTTTAAGCACATTTTATTCTTCTCTAAGAAGAATAATTTAAACAATTATCCAACTATATTTTCACCAGAATGAAGTTAAGCATGCTTAAGAAACCATGTATGTAATTTTTTCTAGTAATATAACCCCTTAGTTTCTTGCCCTCCAGAACTGATCTAATCTAAAATGATATTGTAGCACAGCTACAGGTAAGCAGCAAATGGTGGTATGGAGAACTCAGCTTGCATCATAAGACCTACTTTCCAGTCTGTGTGTGTGGTTTTTTGGGCAGCCATTTAACCTCGAGCCTTCACCTCCCTCATCTATAAAATGAGGCCTAGCTTCTTTTAATCTTCTGGGCACTGTGAAGATTAAATATGTGACTATTAAATAATGCACTACTCAAATATAAGGTATTACACTGTATTCAAAGGTAGACAAACTATGTATTTATTCCTGCAGTAGGGGTAAAGCCAGTTCAACCACTATGCTTCAAATCAAGTGTTTTTTTTTTTTAAAGTAATGTCTTCAACCTATCTAGAAACAACAGAAAATACGGGTCTCATTTGAAGTTGTGTACCCAAACACACTCAATATTCTTATGGGAAAAAAAGCTTATTGCACAGATATAAAGATTAAAGCACATACAGCTAGTCAACTTGATAAGAAACATGATGATTTGGCACGAGGACTAGATTCCAGAAGTTCATGTCATTGCACGCTCCTCAATCTATGGAATTTAAATTATCATTAAATTTAAGATTTTAAACTCACGTATGGTACACAAGACAGCAGTCAGTATTAAAACTTAATGTATTAGAAAGGACCAAAAGTTGTAACTTCAAGTCAGCATTTATTAAAAATAACCTAAAACTTGTGAAGTAAAATAAATCTCAAAATAAATCATGAGAATCAAAACTCTTGATCTTGCATGAATGATATTTAGCTTAGAACTTAGTCATACTTTCTTAGAAACAGAAACAAAACAACTGTCCATTATCATGTGGAGAACAGGCTTGACCCCAGTAGGCACCTCCTTGAGAGTTGCTACACCCACAGAGCCCCAGAGAGCAGGAGGACCTTGGGAGCTACTTGCAATGGTCAGATACAAACTGCACGTTAGCCAGCAAGAGTGCACATCTGAGTAAGTCGAAGATCCTTTGCTTTTAGCTAGAATTCTATCAATTCAAAGTGGCGAGAAGGACAATTTCATTTTGATGAAAAGTTCTAATTGGCTACTGATCACAAAACAATTTCCGGGGGCCACCTTACAACAAAGGATCCCAGGCAATATAAAAAAGCAGGGGAACCACTATTCAAAAT
>NW_021148750.1:0-240 GCF_002837175.3 Physeter macrocephalus
TGGAATATAGTCAAGTCACCTGTTTCATGTGACTCCACGTCGTAATGGGGTGTACAGCGTGCTAACAGACGCGCACAGACGTATGCACAACATATGTATTGAGTGTATAGACTGCCGCCGAAATCTTTTTTTCCGCTGGGAAAGTTGTGGACCTAGGTGGAAGGCGTGTTCTGCGTGAACAATAATAATAATAGCGAAGACATCTACGGCGCGGACGTATGTAATTATTGTGCACCTACG
>NW_021148750.1:8093-8420 GCF_002837175.3 Physeter macrocephalus
ACCACAGCCCTGCGAATACCCCGTCGTCAAGGTGTACACTTCTGTCCTATGCATCAGCATGTTTGATTTCCTGAGTCATACAGCGTGACCTTACGCATAGAAACACAATGTTCATTGAAACTTCTTGTGTACATATAGTTATCTGCGCACATAGAAGTATTATATAACTGCCTTGGTCGGCGGTGCGTTAGTGGAAAGATTCCAGCAGTGTCTTGCTTTCTGATATGCTGCTGCACACTCAACGCAAATAACCTCGAACATGCAAATCCCTGCGGTACGTATACACATTTCCTACGTGCATGTTGCGCTGTGCACGAGCGTTATAGT
>NW_021148751.1:0-551 GCF_002837175.3 Physeter macrocephalus
CTGGCGCACGTCTGGAATCGAAGATGTTGTTTTCTTGGGGTGAATGCTGGAAGCCACCCCCCGCAAGTCAAATCCGTGATTCAGGCCTACAACGCTCTCTTCCTAATAATGATAGGCAAGCATCTGTAGCTGCATCAGTGAAACTGAGGGGATGGAGCTGCGTTCACATCTTTTTTCATAGACGTCCACTGTGATTTCGCTAAAAGTATGCAGTGAGCATTGCAGCACAGTGTGTTGCAATGTGAAGAACTGGATACCAACGGCTATACGGATGAAAAACCTTCTGCCGTCTGGCTGTTTGGTCTGGAACGTACATTAACGGAAGCAAAATGGTACGATCTCTGTTTCACAGCACAGCGTGGTATAATCGATTAGAACTTTCATTTCCAACATCCAACTGAAGATGGTTCCCCACACACTGTCGACGTGCCGTACAACGGTTGTGGAACATCATCCCTGACAGAGCGGTTTGGATCGCGAATGGTGTTTGCTTGAAGCAGAACACATACAGCACTGATTGATCCCAGAAGGAACGAAAAACAACTCTATAC
>NW_021148751.1:2431-3293 GCF_002837175.3 Physeter macrocephalus
CGCTACGCGGTTGTTGACGTTTATAATTGCAGCTGCGTACGCGCCACGCCACGGCCACGTCCAACTTGCGCGCCGCTGTCCCCTATTTTTCAATCAACGGCATTGTATTCGCTCACGCTAGGCATGCGGTCGGAACGAGCAGTTCGTCTTGCCCGTATACTGTTTGCTCTGACGTCTGAGAAGAAATGTGCAAAAACGCCGTGCTGCTCTTGCAGATTATCGAAGTGCTCTGTCGACAACCTATGGTCTACGCTCTGCCTAATAGTTCATCGGCTCTCGAGAAGGCTATCCTGACATGAAGCCGAACCCGCTATTTATCCACTTGGGTCGCGAACAGCACGTACTTGCAAACAGCAATGCATTTTTGGAGTCGTGACGTGAATAACCCGAAGAATCAAAAAGAACCAAGTTTCAATACGTCAAGCCCTCAGCAGCTTCTGTCGCCGAGCTGGGTGACAGAATGGCAGTCTAGAATCCGTGATCTGCGGCGATCAACTTGTGTTTCCGGTCTTTCCTTCAGCATGTGTCTCTATCGCATTAAAAGCAGTGAACTTTCATGTCAATGACGATATCCTCCTTTCTGCACGGAAAAACATCCTTCTGCCGAAAGCATTATAGCCGCGCTGTCTACACTGTCGAGGGTGCCTCATTTGTCCGTAGCTTATCTTAGACTCTGCCATCTGTGCACTCTTTTCCAGCGCATGGAAAAGCATCGTTTTCGCGGACTCACTACATTTCTTGCAACGCTTGTGCAATGCCTGGCTTGGCAAAAGTGATGGAACCGAAGTGTGCCATCCTAGCAGCCAGGACGGACACTCGTTCGAAGGAGGTCGTGCCAAAGGAGTTCCAGCCGTTACCCGGT
>NW_021148751.1:7638-8420 GCF_002837175.3 Physeter macrocephalus
TGGAACGCACTCCATGCACGTCCGGCAAAGAGATGCTCCCCGAGCACAAGTACGCCCAAGCAGCGATTGCTGCTGACCGTTTCTTCCCACTCTGTGCCTGTGTCGCCACAGCCTGCCCTCCACCTTAGAAATTCACAGTACGTTGCCACTTTGTTACCTAAACGCGCACCCGTCGGCTTGCTTCCGTCCCCTGGTCATCAACAGATGGGATCCCCAGCAATGGCCTCTACGAAGTGTTGTTTCCTAGCCCAAGAAAATCGTGTCTTGCTCACTGACTGGATGAGTTAGCCTGAGCACTAATTGCGACGACGGTTCTTGCATCTCAGTCTCTCTCTTCTTCACATACACAATGACGCAAGCGTTTTGCGGGCGACCAGTGATTGTGGCTTTTCTGCTGTGCTCACCGGACCTCTCGTCATACAAAGCTCCCTGAAAAGACGCTGAAGCAGGACATACCAAGACCTCCTTCGTCCAGAATTGATACTTGTCCCTAGCTCAAAATACCGTAAGCCGCTTTCGTTGTATGAACGCCAGGTGCATCGACCTGGACATGGTAGCTTCTAGCGAGGGAACAAGCTCGCTGAGTACAAACTTCCTAGCAAACGCATCCCAGCCGAAACAGGCGTGACTTCTGACACCTTCTCCCCGCTCCACCGCTGGGCCACGGCAAGCGCCTTGCCTCCAACACAATCAGATGAGCAGGCCCGCCGTTTGCTCACCGGCGCATAGTTCGGCTCGCTCACATCTCGTCTCTCTCACCACGTAGATCACGGCAACGACAG
>NW_021148753.1:0-895 GCF_002837175.3 Physeter macrocephalus
CACCACTCTTATTCAACATAGTTTTGGAAGTTCTAGGCACAGCAATCAGCAAAGAAAAAGAAATAAAAGGAATCCAAACCAGAAAAGAAGTAGTAAAGCTGTCACTGTTTGCAGATGACATGAGGCTATACATAGAGAGTCCTAAAGACTCTACCAGAAAACTACTAGATCTAATCAATGAATTTGGTAAAGTAGCAGGATACCAAATTAATGCACAGAAATCTCTGACATTCCTATACACTAAAGATGAAAAATCTGAGAGTGAAATTAAGAAAACACTCCCATTTACGATTGCAACAAAAAGAATAAAATATCTAGGAATAAACATACCTAAGGAGACAAAAACGTGTATGCAGAAAATTATAAGACACTGATGAAAGAAATTAAAGATGATACAAATAGATGGAGAGATATACCATGTTCTTGGATTGGAAGAATCAACATTGTGAAGATGACTCTACTACCCAAAGCAATCTACAGATTCAATGCAATCCCTATCAAACTACCATTGGCATTTTTCACAGAACTAGAACAAAAAATTTCACAATTTGTTTGGTAACAGAAAAGACCCCGAATAGCCAAAGCATCTTGAGAAAGAAAAATGAAGCTGGAGGAATCAGGCTCCCTGACTTCAGACTATACTACAAAGCTACAGTAATCAAGACAGTATGGTACTGCAGAAAAAAAGAAATATAGATCAATGGAACAGGATAGAAAGCCCAGAGAAAACCCACACACATATGGTCACCTTATTTTTGATAAAGGAGGCAAGAATATACAATGGAGAGAAGACAGCCTCTTCAATAAGTGGTGCTGGGAAAACTGGACAGCTACATGTAAAAGTATGAAATTAGAACACTCCCTAACACCATACACAAAAATAAACTCAAAATGG
>NW_021148753.1:8167-8419 GCF_002837175.3 Physeter macrocephalus
AAAAAAAAAAAAAAAAAAAATCTTCCAACAAACAAAAGCCCAGGACCAGATGGCTTCACAGGCGAATTGTCTCAAACATTTAGAGAAGAGCTAACAGCTATCCTTCTCAAAGTCTTCCAAAAGATAGCAGAGGGAGGAACACTCCCAAACTCATTCTATGAGGCCACCATCATCCTAATACCAAAACCAGACAAAGACAGCACAAAGAAAGAAAACTACAGGCCAAGATCACTGATGAACATAGATGCAAAA
>NW_021148755.1:0-324 GCF_002837175.3 Physeter macrocephalus
GCTTGTGTATGGCCCTCTGAGGTTGTGCGTTTGTAGTGCATTTGGCCCGTGCATCCAGGACTTCTGGTCACAGATATATACGTGTGAACGCACCTTGGGAAACGTCGTTTTTGTAAAGTAACGTACACGTATACACACGTGGACACATCTATTCCTACACAAATATGCGTATCGTTATCATTGTTTGTAATAGTAAAAAGGGGATAGGCGAGCTGCGGGTGCTAGAGAGAACACTCTGTTTTGCTATGCGTCAGTGTTTGCATGCAAACCGCTAACCTCTCCCCCTCACCCTCATGCCCTTCTATTCCGGAATTCGCTCTTTTC
>NW_021148755.1:1990-2371 GCF_002837175.3 Physeter macrocephalus
AGCGATTGCAGGGAATTAGCTAGGGGCCCTTTGTGTGCGTTGGGACGGACCAGCCGTACAGGCTCAAATTTCGTGGTAGTCTTCCCTTTTAAGGCTTTTTACAAACGTACATCCAGTAGTGCATCTTCTTGATAAATGTAGTATCGTCCAGTTTGCAAAGTATTTCTGTATGCCAAGGAGAGTCCCTGCACTCTTGCAACTCAAGCGTGCGTTCCAAAGAGCCGCGTGTATCGTTTACTGGCATCGCAGCCACTAGCGGCCGGATCACCATACGCGGCGATGCTTGTTCAGCTTCTTCGTTCGTACTCTGCTGCTGCTGTCGCTTCTATGTATGTCCGCACGGAAAATAAGCCAAACACGCACACACCGATGTCTGCGCAT
>NW_021148755.1:4130-5176 GCF_002837175.3 Physeter macrocephalus
CTGTGACGCAGTAAAGGGACAATCGAATCGAGCTGCTCCAGCATTGCTTCACCGGCAATCCAGCCACGGCGAGGACAATCTGAAGAGAAGCAGCCGCTTACAAGTGGCGAGGGAGATGTTTGGATCGGTGCGGTGTACCATATTTCGGTCGTGTCTCTCCCTGTTGGTATTACAGGGGGAAGCAGTCTACGTCACATCCTGTCCAATTTACTTGCAGATAAAGAAGAAGCAGTGCAGATACACGTTTTGTGCACTGGCCTCCTCGTGTAAGTGGGAGATGACACACACGCTTGTGGCTATATTACACCTCTATCTTGCAAAGTACGTGGGTGCGTATGAACTTTCACACTGCTTCTTTCTGACCTCGCAACACGAAGAGGCTATATTGTGTTCCTCCAGGTGTTTGGGCCGTGTACAAGCTGCTTCCCATCAACAACTACTTGGACATGCTTGTGCGAGAGTGGAGAACAAGAGTGCGTGTTATGCGAGTTTCTCGATTGTGTTCGCTACGACGGACATACGTGCATGTTACTACTTCTCGTACTCATTGCAGCTATGGCTAGTCACATCTCTTCCACCGTCGGACAGCGCGAGGAGGCCGGACCTGCTGCTTATTGGCTCCTTCCTTGCTGGCCGTCGCCCACATCTGCAGGCCTTCGTAACACGAGTAAGGCGCAGCAGTGAATGGGAAAGCGTCCAAAGGCTAATTCGAACTGTCAGTGTGACGCTTTGCAGCTTTATTTACGCGCAAGGCCATACAGGAAAGGGTGGTTCTTGCAGTAGAGAAAGGGTGACTCAGTGGGCTTTATCGGAAAGGTAGAAATGACTGCTCCGTCAACGTGCGGAAGTAGTGACCTACTAGCTTATTTAGGTTGGTAAGGTTATCATTTATAGCCAGACAGTACATTTTACCCGAGAGAGAGAGCACGGATGACGTGCATGCTCGAAAGAAGAAAAAACGCAATTTACGTTTGGGGAACGAAAATGTCAACACGCAGCCTTTGATAGCTGACCGTGTCATGGCGCGTCTCAAGATGTGAAGAAAG
>NW_021148755.1:6126-7986 GCF_002837175.3 Physeter macrocephalus
CAGGCACAGCATGAGGAATTAGACGACGAAAGAAGTCACGAGGCAGTGCCAAGAGTGAAATTTTCACGTAGCGACGGAAGACGTGCAACATACCGCCGACTCAAAGAAGCAGCACGAGGACAATTTGGTAAATTGACGAAGATGCTTCAATATGTTTTTTTTCACGTGCTAAACCTCTTCTTTATCATTTCACGGCAGGGGCGCCGCACTAATGCATGGGTGCAGCAACGCGTTGCTCGTGTGTCCATGCACACCACGTATTTGTGTTGTATCGGTGTACCTCTCTTGTATTGCCTTATGTGTAGCATCCTACTATGAAAATCTGCCTCCCGGCTTTTTCGTTATATACGGCGTCCTCGTATCAAGAGGAATTTTCTTATTCTGCGCTGCAGGGTTCTCTTTTAGACAACGAAGGCTGCTTGCACCTCTTTTCCGTCTGCTGCGGCAGTGACGTTTCGCGCTGCATCCAGTAAAGTGTTTTTCTATGTAGACACACTCACGCAAAAACTTTGACAAGCATACATGTTATGATCCGCCTGCTCACCCGAGAGAACAATCGTTGGCAGGCGGCAAGGGACAACAGACACAGACAATACGTTGCGTCAGACGTCCGTATACACATTGTATGCATGTAAATGTGAGTTCTAATACCGACGAAGAGACGTCTAGTCCTGGCGGGTTGTATAATTACTGTGAACGAAACAGTTCCCCGACACGGGTGTCTCTACAGCACACTAGCCTATGCCTCTCTTTGCATACATATGTATGTGTATATGTGCATACATTTTTTGAGTGTGAAAGGTTGCTTCGGCCACACTTCATATGGCGTCCCTCACAAACATTTGAAGTCTACGAGCGAGCCGGTGCATATCATTGAAGCGACGGTCCCTCGCGGTTATGTACATGCACCTTCATCCATATGCATGTACAAGTACGTACACACATACATACATCACTTTTCTACGATCTGTGGCTGTTCAGTCAACATCCTTCAAACACAGATTCGTGGTCGTGGGGCAAGTTGTAAGTTGAAGGATTCGAGCACTCGGGCCCTCCGCGTAGAAAGCAGAGGGAAACCAGATACGCACTACAACCTCGAACTTCCTCATGCAGGGCGAGTAGGGGACATTTCCATGTTCATCAGCGCTATATAAGTTTTAATACATCTATAGTATTCCCGTGGCTCCCTCACAACGGCTCGTGCCACAGCAAGAGCCTCAAAACGCAGCAAAAACCTTTCTGGCGCCGTCTCTCAGTGTGTATATAGAGGCAGATGGCATTGTTAAGTACTTACTCATCTATACGCTTGTAGAACTGTACAAATATATACATATGTACGCACACGTTGCACAGGATGCAGGTGTATAAATATGTAAACGTGTGTGTGTGTACACGTGTGTAGACGCACTTCGTAATAGTGCAGTTTTTGAAGCATGCTTCCTTTTTAAAGCAGCAGAGGACTGCCTGGTTCTCAGTTCGTTGAATTTGTGCACTCAGGGCCTTACTCTGTCGTTAATTCCACCAATTCACCGTGCGTTAAAAAGTCTTTCAAAGAAGTTGAAATTTCCGCGAAGCAGGCAAAACACACGCTATCTCCACAACTATCAGCCATTTAGTTCTGAGACTTACTGGACGGAGCGCATAGTTCACTTGAACATTGGGTTCTACCAAGCTCGTCTTTTCCTGCATCTGTTCAGATTTATCAACCTACTACGCCGCGTACTTCTACACACACGTACATCTGTAGACACACAGAGGCCCATCCTCTCCAACGTAAGCCGGTTACTTAGCTACGAAACCTGAGTTATTAATGCAGCCTACACCAGTATACTCGTGTACGCAGTTGACAATGTACTACTT
>NW_021148755.1:8104-8417 GCF_002837175.3 Physeter macrocephalus
TGCTCTTCCCTGTGCCGCTCTATGCACAGCTAACGCCTCCTTTAACAAGTATACTACGCAGATTCACAAATGCAACTTCCGCCTCTGCGGGGAAGGTGGAAAACCGTCCACATTATGAAGTGAGCAGTAAATACGCCTACACTTGAACGAGCAACGCTGCAGCTGCAAAACCCTTTCTGCTCTGCCGTCAAGAGTTTTCGCCTAAAAGGTCAAACTTGTGGTACGTTGCGTCCTGCTGCTCCGAGATAAACAACTCAGTTTATATGGAGAGAAAGAGAGCAGGACCTACGATATATCTACACAGAGGTTTGTA
>NW_021148756.1:0-631 GCF_002837175.3 Physeter macrocephalus
GGCTTCCCTGATCACCTACCACATCCCCTCACCTCTTCATCTTGTTTTGCTATTCTCCAAAGCATTTACCACCACTTCACTCTCCATATATTGACTTATTTATTTATCTATCTGTGTCCCCCAATACAACGTAAAGTACGTAAGGGCAAGAACTTTGTTCTGTTCCTATTTCCTAGAACAGTGCCTTCAACTTAGAAGGTGTTATACAAATATTTGCTGAAAATGAATGTATGAATTCTTTGCCCTTTCACAGTACCCTCTAGTCACACCAGAGGCTGCCACTCCAGAGCACAGGCCCAAGCCCTGTGCCTCTTGTACCTGTTCTGAATACCTGGGCTGTCCTTTCCTCATTCTGGCAAAATCCTCTTCCCCCAAGCCCAGCTCAAATGATGTCCCCTCAGTCAGGCCTTCCTCAATTTTTCCTCTATATTCCCGCTGTACTTGATTCTTTTATTATAATTAACCCACTTATAGTCACTACATGTTTACCTTCCTAGATAACTCTAAGTTGCTACTGAACAAAGACTTCTAGTCACCTCTGTATTCCCGTGCCCTAACAACAAACCTATAAGGCTCTCGGTGTTTACTAAAACAACTTATTTTCTGAGTCTCTACCAAACTAGGGAGTGGA
>NW_021148756.1:5897-8416 GCF_002837175.3 Physeter macrocephalus
ACCAATACCCCCTAGCACAGGGCGGACGGGGCAGCGCGCGGGGGTGACAGTGACAGGAGAGAGCACAAGAGACAAAGCCCAGGCCCAGGGGCTCTAAGTTCCACCCGCAACGCCCAGGGGCCAAGGTGTATTACATTTCCGGGATGTGCTTTCCTTCCTCTTGGCCGACGAACGTCCGGAAAAGCCGCGACCCTGACCTCAGCGCCCTCGGGCATGATGCCACTGGCTCATGTGACCCTCAAGATGCCGCCCACCCACCGCCAAGAGTGCCAAAGTCGCCAAGCCGGCGCCCCCAGTGCCAGCACAAGGACCCGAACCACAGGCGCTTAGGCAGAAGCCCAGGTACCTCGCGGACCTCCTTCTACTGCGCATGCGCCCCCGCCCGTCGAGATGACGTCATCACGCCGGCTGACTGAGACGCTTGATTAGTAAGAGGACTCGGACGCCTGCAATTCCCCCCTTAGCCGGAGGATGGCAGCAGAGGTCCATTAGTTCGTGCGTGTACCCTTCAGAATTCCCATGATAAGGGACACGGAAAGTTCTCCCACTCTCCCAGTTTCTTGTGTGGTGCTTTCAGATATTTCCCAACTGCTTATGTTCACACTTGTTGTATCTTGTATGTAAGTATTTCTACGTAATGGATAGCCAGGATTTTATAGAAGAGCAGCATACTATAGTCTACAATCTGTCTTGGATAGTGATTTTCCCAATTTGTGCGTACATCCATTCTCTTCTGTTTAATAGCTGCGTCACATTACATAATTTACATGGCCAGTGCAATACTGATGGACTTTTAGTTGTTTTCAGTTTGGGGTTTCTTTTGTTTTTTTTTTCTGTTACAGATAGGCTGCAATGTGAACCTCTTTATACATGTATATAGCTATATATAAATTTCTAGACAGAATTTCTGGAATGAAAGAGATGCAAACTTAAAATACTGAAAGATTTCAGGGGCTTCCCTGTTTTCAGGGGCTTCCCTGGTGGCACAGTGATTGAGAGTCCGCCTGCCGATGCAGGGGACACGGGTTCGTGCCCCGGTCCGGGAAGATCCCACATGCCGTGGATCGGCTGGGCCCGTGAGCCATGGCCGCTGAGCCTGCGCGTCCGGGGCCTGTGCTCCGCGACGGGAGAGGCCACAACAGTGAGAGGCCCGCGTACCGCAAAAAAAAAAAAAATTAGTGGTGGGACTTCACGAGTGGTACTTGTTTGTGTTTCACTTCCTCTTTGAAAAACAAGGGCTTAATAACCTCACCCATTTTACAGAGTTGTGGCGTGGAGTTAATACATATAGAGTGGTTAGGAATGCATGCCACTCGTAAGCCTTTTAAAATCAAATCTTACTCTTGTTGTTACTACTATTATTATTTTGTTAGCTGTCCTTGAAAAAGTTTGCCAGCAGTACTCACTTGCTTTTCTTTTTGTTGTATATTCTCTACATCCCACTTAAGCGTTCTGCCAAACCCTAAGAGGTTCTTTTCAGATATTTTACAGCTCTTACTTGTTTGTCACAGAAAAAGTAAAAGGAGTGTGGCTCCCCTTGATCGCACAAACCAGAACTTTGGTTTTCTCCCATTCATACACATTGGTGAACAGATGTGAAAAAACGACGCCATGGTGCTTTCAGTCTGGAGCCAAACATCCAGGCTCTGGTAGTTTCAATCCACAAGCATTTATTTACAATTCTGAAAACATCCACATAATTACAAATGGGACAATAGTAGTAAATTACTATTTGGATAAAGAAAAGATACATGTTAGCTCAACATAGTTTACAAACTTACAATTAGGCACATTCAATTTGGTGCTAAATCATAAAATATTCTTTTGCAATTTATGAAAAATATCCAGTAGGCATGTAATGGCCAAAAAGTACAAATGATACAAATATCTATAGACATGACAATGTACAAATTGTGACATAAATCTATAAGAAACTAGAAAATCTGTTGGTCTTATAGTTCCAGCTTGCTAAAAGATACAGGCTTTGGGTGGAAACACAAAAAACTCCAGACCTCACCATAACAGGGTATCCAAAAAGTATGGGAACTAGCAAAGAGTAGGCCTCTGGATGGGAGTGGGTCCAACATTAGATAAAACAATGCCTTAATGGGTATGAAGCATGCTGGGATGGAAAGTATAGGAGCAAGGGATATTTGGAGGATCAGACAGCTAAGTATTTGACACTAACCAAACCTACCAGTATCTGATAGGGCCTCAGGAACCAGCAAGGGTTTGAGGGATTCCAGTATTTAATTAAATCGAAATGTGACAATGGAAACAATTAAGGACAACCTCAGGGGTAGATGAACTGGGTATGTTACACCAAAACATGTCTCAGTTCACCTGATGGGTTCAAAATGCAGGAAGTGGGTATATGGGACAAGACAATATGCTAACTATAAGAATAAAGGTTTAGGTCAGGGTAGAGCTTGATGTTCCTAAGTTGAAATAGAGCTCTTTAGTGTTTCTTCCTCCTACATGTAAGATTCTTTTAGAGGTTAACATGATGCTGAGCCTGC
>NW_021148758.1:0-100 GCF_002837175.3 Physeter macrocephalus
AGATCTTTTCCTGTAATTGATATCTAGTCTCATAGCGTTGTGGTCGGTAATGATACTTGATACGATTTCAATTTTCTTAAATTAACCAAGGCTCGATTTG
>NW_021148759.1:0-1709 GCF_002837175.3 Physeter macrocephalus
TCGTACCACTACTACTGCTGCTGCTGCACAGCACGCGTGTCGTACCTCGAAGCCTTTGTTGTTGTGGGAGAACAGCTTTTCTGAAAGAAAGGAGACAAACAGGAGAGGATGACATCAAGAAACGATAAACGAAATAAACTATATCGCATTCCCTTGGAAGAAAGCGGGAACGAAACAGGATATATCCCATTCGTTATTCCCTTGAAAGAAAGCGGGGACGAAGCAAGATACCGTTATTCCCGTGACAGAAAGCTTGAGAGGATTGCAGGACGACAACATAGATGGAAATGATGCGGGTTGAAAAATGCTGACGGAGATACGTTCGAGTATGAACGTGTTCAATTTAGGCATTTATATTGCGTACCGACTGCAATTAAGCCGTCAGTTGTAACTGACGGTTTGGTGCCGGCCAAACGCAGCTCGAGCTGCAGAGGCCAATAAGTAACCTCTGCTTATCTGAGAAGTGTTTCTTCTGTGACCGTCCAGAAAAGCTGTTGCGAAAACAATTTAACGTCGGCGAGCTTGGCTGCGAAGTACCAAAGAGAACCCGCACGGAGTTCTTCTCAGGTGACAAAAGTCCCTTTTTCCAGTGCGACGAAGTGATACCATACTGACTCCGTTACAGAAAGCAGCTGCTAAGGAATGATTGACGTGCACTTACCTGAGAAACTGTGTCTGATTTGTGAAGGAACAGTTGCTGGGTTACACTCTCGCAAATAATATATGTTTCCCTGTACATAAACGTCTCTATTTGTGCACGTGCACAAGAAGCGTGCTTACACATGCAAACACAAACGCGTATAAAAAGGACACGTGCAAACAGGCGCGTGTGGGCGCAAGAAAGACAGTGGTATCGACAGAGATGCAGCAGCCACTATAAATTCACAGCCACAACTCGGGTGTTGATGACTTCCAGCACAGTAACTGGAAGAAACAATAGGCCTTGGAGCCGTCCTTCTTGACACCTATTAACGTATACAGGCGAACCACCGTGCGTACCAGAGACTACGGACATGCAGGTAAATATAAACTTATCCGCACTCCTGCTGTTGAGTACGGATACTTGAACGTGTCCGTACTGTAGGGGTACGTATCGGATAATCTCTACACTCCTGCACCCTGAGCCCCCCATCGTCGCAGCAGCTGCCTCGAAGCAGACGTAATCGGAGTTCGTCAAGAAGGCCTCACACACACGTAGACAGAAACTCACGTTTCCCCACGTAGACATCCACACAACGCGGACACATACAAACTACTATTTTTTGAGACAAAGTCACGTACACGTACACACCAGTGTGCGCAACGCGTGTATGTACGTTTGTGTCCAAGGATAAGGTGCGAAGGTAGAGTCACCAGGGCGGGAGCCTTGTAGTTACACTACCAAAACAGAGTCTCCACGTGTGCGTCATGCAAGTGCACAGCTATCCAATCGTGTGCACCAACTCCTGTGGCGAATCTGCACCTGTCCTGCAGGACTCCGTCACCATGTAGCGGCCACCTGGCTGCATGCGAATTTTTTGAACAACGGCGTGGTACCGCACTTGAGGTGTCTCCCCAGGACTACTTCGGCGTGTCTCCGTTTCCGCAACTCCCACTAGTCCGTCTCCATTTCGTCTAGCTACTGCTGCCGATCCCGCTGTTTCCTGTTTTGATGCTGCCGTGTGTGCCTGCGCCGCTGCTGTTGCTCCTGGCTGTGCTGGGTCAGGCTG
>NW_021148759.1:7613-8413 GCF_002837175.3 Physeter macrocephalus
AATACGCACAATGTGTAGAATTGTGTGTATATAGATGCGCAACTGAGATTCGTCCTAACACAAGTGAACAGCACCGACACGAGTGACGGAGCACTGGAAACCTGCAGTGGCCGGGGGTGCATACTCACCGAGCAGGTAAAGGGTGTTCTTGCGGTCCCTGAAGCTAGCGACGCCCTGCGCGCACAGCCGCACCAGCAGCACCAGTGCATGAAAGGACGTCACCACTACGAATGAAACAGGCTGTCGAAACGCTGCGCACTACCTGTTTCTGGAATGAAGCCGCTTGAGACTGTGTCACTGCTGGACTGCTGCGCTGCTGCTGCTGCCGTTGCTGTTGTCTAGATTCTTTTTGACGTATGTGCTGCTGCGTTCGCGCGTTGATGTTCTCCTGCTGTGGTGTTGCTGCTGTTGGTGCCTCTCCTGCTACCGTTTGGCTGCTGTCGCTGCCAGTAACTCTGCGTAGCTACTGCTGCTGCTGCTGACGCTCTTTGAATCTGCTGCTGCCACTGCTATCGCGTCAGCGCTACTGCTGGGATTCACCCGTTTGCTTGTTTCTTCTGCGCTGCAGTATCAAGGCATTGTCTTTGCCGTTAGTGGGGGCGACCCTGTGTTGCTGCCCGTCGTGTTGATGCCACCGTGGGTGTTGCTGTTGTTGCCGTTAGGCTTTTTGAAGTGCTGCGGGTGCTACCTTTCCACGCTGCTGCTACTGGTGACGCTTGGACCCGCACGTTCATGATGGTAATGCAGGTGCTACTTGGAAATGCGCTGCTGCTCTCGCGCTCTTGCGTGGCTCGTACCAC
>NW_021148760.1:0-831 GCF_002837175.3 Physeter macrocephalus
GCCTTGCTGTCTGTTCAGTGATGAAGAGGTCTGCGTGTGTGGGCGCATGCACACCTGTGTGTGGATCTTTGCTGCCCCACTTGTGTATGGGAGTGCATGTGTAGGCTGCTCTCTCGACCATACAGAAAATACGTGTAGGCACATTCATCGCCTGCCTTGTCTGCATCAGGGAGCCAAGGAGAAGTTCAAAAAACGCATCTTTTCAGGGTTCTACTCAGTACACTAGAGCATCTGTGTTGCGCAGTGTTCAGATCGGTGTGCAGCAGCTGCATACTTTTTGTGTATCTCTAAGTCCTTAGAAGAGTGGAATGGGCTTCCGGCTTTTCACAGAGAGTTTCTCAATTTCCTTGTCGAAAAAAGATGCCTCTCTTGCTTTAGCCCTTTTTTTAAAAAATGCCCGCGCTTCCCCACAAGTTCGGCGGCGCCCTAGACTGCGCAGTGTCAACCCTTGATGGTAGCCGGGGGCAGGGGCAGTAGCAGCAGTAGGAGTAGCAGCAGCAGCAGTTCTCTTTGTGTTCCTCTTCGCTTCCACAGAGGCGTTTTCTTTCTATGCATACCTGTCCATACTCATACACATAAACACACCCGAATGTTCTACGTGTATATGTGTATATTATATCCGCGTGCTGCTAATGCTGCTGCGTTTTCTCGAGCTGCCTGCGCACACTGCTGGAACGCGCAGTGGCCAACACACGCCGGCGCGGGCTCCCTGCGCTGCTTCTCTCTGCGTACGCCAATGTCAGCTCCAATGTGAACGTACGTACATGTACTCTCTTGCTTAGCCCTACATTTACATGTCTGTGAGTGTCCGTGTGTGTGTGTTGCTGTTCC
>NW_021148760.1:7551-8413 GCF_002837175.3 Physeter macrocephalus
AGGTGTTCGTCTCTCGTACTCACCGGTGTCCTACCAGCAAAACGGTGGAAGAGAGTGCAAGAGACGAAGAAGGAGATGAAGAAAGAGACGAAGAAAAGCTTCGTGCAGATGTTGAGTTTCCCGGGTATCTAGGGCTTTTATTTTGCATACCGCAGAATTGGAAGTTTTCCTCAGTGCACTGCTGATCAAAGAGAAGAAGCAAAGCAGACATGGGGATACGTAACATTGATGCTGGCTGCGTGTACGGGCTGTGAGTGGAAGTCTTTTCAGGTGAAAAGAAACTACCGACACTAAGTGGGGGGGCTCTTATATGCCCTGCTGATGCTGTTCTCTTCATGCTGCTGCTCGCCTGCGGTTGTCGTTGGCTCGCTGCTGCGGCTGGGTCGGCTTGCTGCTGCTGTTGTCTTGATGTTCCGTTCTGCTGATTCTGCTCCTCACTATGCTGCTGTTTCATCTTCTTTCTCCTCTTGCTGACGGTGAAGCTGCTCCACTGATCCCCTGAACTGCTGCTCATGCTGCTACTGCTACTGCTTCGTGTACTGCTGCATCTGGTGCCCCCTGCCGCCCAAGGGTGCCGCAGCGGGTGACAGAGTGGTGCTGGTGGAACTCTTTCTGCTGTTTTTGCAGGCTGAATATCTTCTGAAGCAGGGGCTGCACCAGACCGACGTGATCCGCGGATACGAGAAGGCTCTAGCGAAAATCCCCAGTTTGTTGGAAGAATGCGTTTGCCACACTGTAACACAGTTCAAAGATAAAGATGCTCTTGCTAAAGGTATACCGGAAACACTGAAGGATTCCCGCATATGATAACCGCCTCCTCCCGTGCAGCACTCGTAGTTCTCCTGGGTAGTACACAAATACA
>NW_021148761.1:0-1083 GCF_002837175.3 Physeter macrocephalus
GAAAAGCCGGCGTGCGCTTCGGGCAGTCAAGGTAGCTATCATTGGCGCAGGAATGGCAGGAGTCAGCGCTGCCTGCGCTTTGCGGAGTGCAGGAGTCACATGTGTCACTATTTTTGAGGCGCGCAGCCGAATCGGAGGGCGCTGTTGCAGTGCGAGGGTTGACTTGCAGCGGCGCACGGCGAGGACAGAAAACAAAATACACAGCTCTGCCGCTGATAAGTCAGCAGATTCCGCTTCATCCCCTGAGCCCAGTAGCATGAGTTTCAGTCTCGTCCATACTAGTATGCAAGAGGCGAGGAGTACGGAAAAACAGGAGAGTGTGTTGGTAGGACACTGCAAGAGTAGCGGAGCAGTGGGTGGCGACGGCGAGAGAACAAGTGCGCGCACGTGCTGTTTCGGGGGAGGGGCGTCCTATGACCCTCCAGCGGACTGCTCTGACGGTGGTAGATCCCAGTGCACACGTACCGCCAAGGGAGGTCCGGCTCCCGTTCGCGCAGCAGAAGAAGCAGCAATTGGAGCTTGCGGTGTGTGGGTGGGCGCGCCTGCTACGACAGGAAGGGCTTCGGTGGACAGTTTTGCCGACGCGCATGCGAAGACAGCTGAAGGGGTGCCAGCGTGCAACTGTGTGTCGATGGCAGACAAGGCCGCGTTGTCATATTCAGGCATTGAGGCATGTTCATCTAAGAGTGCCTGTGTTGCTGCTCCTGCAACACCTGCCCCTCGCTACTGCCGGCCACGTCCACCTGAGGAATCATCGATAACGGACACTGTCTATTCTCAGTGTACTCCCTTGTGTGATATCCCCTTGGCCACGAGCGCTGATGATTCTGGTTTACCACCTGCGCATTCTACGATTGAGTGGCAGACTACCTCAGGGAAGGCAGGTGCCGCAAGGGCTATGCCACCTGTCCAGGAGGGGTCAAAAGTGTCTGTAGGGAGCAGCTTTTGTAAGAATTTGCCTGCAGAAGGGGCAAAGTACTGCTTGGCAGGCGAAGGCCAGGCATGCTCCGGAGGATGTAGGGCCGAAAATTTTGTGGTAGACGGAATCGATTTAGGAGCTGCCTGGATCCACGGTATTGTCGA
>NW_021148761.1:7874-8411 GCF_002837175.3 Physeter macrocephalus
TGTCTTCACGCATGTATATACGAATTCATGTTGACGTGTGTGCACCCCTTTCTTTGTATTATATTTTGTATTACCGTTCGTTGGATGACGGACAGTCAGTGATCTTAGCTATGGGCTGCATTGCTATCTTAGGCATGCGAACTACCGCAGAGGCAGCCGAGGCCTGCAGTCGCCAATGTGTGGGCCGTGGTGATGGTGGCGGTGGAGGATATAAAACGTAGATGTTCGCCTGTTTTTTGGTCTGTTTATCACGTGCAGTTGATCTTCTCGAAGCCACGTGTGTATGTATGTAGACGTGTACACGCACACGTGTTTCTGTCTCTTGAATAGAGGAAGATCCCGCATGCTCCTCCCTTTTTCTTCAAAAACGGCCACCACCGACATACACACACACAGACACATATACGTATGTACACACGTTTTTGTGTATACAAATGTGGATGTGTATACGCGTTGGTGTATATACATATGTACACACGTTTGTGTATATATAAATGTGGATTTGTATACGTGTTGGTGTATGTACGTATGTACACA
>NW_021148762.1:0-312 GCF_002837175.3 Physeter macrocephalus
GCTTTGATGTTTTTCACAATAAAAAGTTTAAGAAAAAAGTTAATGGCAAAAGACTTTTTTTTTTTTTTTTTTTTTTTTTTCCTCGCGGTACGCGGGCCTCTCACTGCCCTGGCCTCTCCTGTTGCGGAGCACAGGCTCCGGCTACAAGCCGGTGACGCCCTGTGGCGGAGTTCGGACCTCGAATGCCCCCAGGAAGGGTAGAGTCTAAGAGCGGGTGGGAATGCGAGGTCCAAAGGCTGCGATGCATGCTGATAGCCACGCCGGCCACTGCTGGGGACAGGGATCTCCATCAATCACCATAGGGTGGGAGGG
>NW_021148763.1:0-914 GCF_002837175.3 Physeter macrocephalus
ATCATGCTCCAAAATGAGAGGCAGTTCTCTCTGCTAGTAGATACATACGCCCCCCCTCCAGAAGCCCTTGTAGTAGTGTATCTGCGGCCTCCTGAGCACGGCGCGGCCACAGAAAAAAGCGGTTCAACGCAACTGAAGGGATAAAGTAAAACCACTTCGTGGGCTCTCTGCACTCCCTCCTCACATGGCCTCCCCGTTGGCGGTTGACAACAGAACGCAAAAAGCGCCATCCGAAAGCGTAATACTATGCACGACCGACACAGCTACGCAAGTCTGATGCCTTCTGTGGCAGCCACGCTACTACGGTGTATTTGACGTTTTAGCATTTCACGCCGGGAAGGGAAACAATCGAGAGGTCACAGACGCGACACGAGCGACAAAATTCTAGTGCATTATCGACGCTTTCCTGCTGTAGTCAAACGTGACTGGATCGCACCACTCCATGTCGCCGCTCTAAGTTCCCACAGTTTCAAGCCTGAATGCGGCGAACATCCATATCTTATCGCAAAGCGGCTGTATGCGACGACCCGTCCCACCACACAGGTGTTTTGCTGTAGCTTGACATAGTTATGTCAGTTATTTGAGCTGATGTTTGAATCTGATTAGGCTTTGCATGTGCCTCCTGTACGCGTACTATAACGTCTGTGTCAACGTTTCGCTGCAGTTATTGCCATAGACATTACACTGTTCCTACCTATATAGCCTCCGTTAACGACTGACAACTGAGAGTGAAAAAAGCGCGGACAAAAGGCTTACCGACATACTACGCACGTCCGGTGCAGCTATGCAGGTCCGTCGCCTCCTGTGGTAGCCACAGTGCTATCGTATGCTTGACGTATTCATTTCTTGCGGCGGTGAGACCAACGGTCGAAATGCCAAATCTGCGACTCGAGAGATGCAATTTTAGCGTATTA
>NW_021148763.1:7574-8410 GCF_002837175.3 Physeter macrocephalus
ATGACAGATTCCGCTTTCAGTTATGCTGTGAATGTTACCGGAGTTCCTTTTCTATGCAGTGTCGTGCTGGTTGCAGTTTTGGTTGGGAAGTCTCTCTCATTGGAACACGCGAAGGAGGTTCGAGCAACTTCAGCTGTGGGATGCGAAGTGCAGTGCGATATGGATGATCAGTGCTTTCACTGGTCTTGGAACGCAGCTGCCACTCGATGCTTGCTATCCGACAACTGCACTGCTGCACCCGTGCGGGAGGAAGATAGTGTCCTCGTTACCCGCTCGGACCGCTTCTTGTCCCCCTTCGAAAGTATCGGGAAATCGGACTTCGCCTATTTCACAGACTCATCTCTCGATTTGTGCAGTTGCGCTCAAATGTGCAACGATGATGCTCGATGCGAAGGCTGGATGGCCGATGGCGTGGATGGATGCCAACTGTTCAGCTCCGTCATAAGAGATTACGATGTCTTCTACGGCGTGTCTGGATCCAAAGAAGTAGGCAGTATGCTCGACTGCAGAGAAAGAGCAGGTGAGTGTGCCGCATGCATACCGCACATTCTCGGAGTTTTTCCTCTTGTACCGTAGGAATTGCCTCGCCCGCTCCCGGTAGCCCGACGTCGCTGGAAACTGAAGGCACACATTTGGACTGCGTCACTTGTGGGGAGCACGACTTAGTGTCAACAACTTCGGACGCACGCAGTGCTCTTACGCGCACGTCGTGACTTTTTCTCCTGCCCTTGTGAGAGTGTAGGGCGTAGTCCCAGTGGGTATTGAACGGCACCTGCAGCTGCGTGCTGCGTTTGCCCTCACCTGTCGCTCAGGTTCGCTCATCTATAACAAGAAAG
>NW_021148767.1:0-514 GCF_002837175.3 Physeter macrocephalus
GAGAGATGTATACGTACATACGTACCCAAACAACACTTACAGACAACACTGCACACGGTGGAACTGCTGCTGCTAAAGAAAGAAGAAAGACTACCGGTGCTCCTGCGCTGACCTTCGACAGGCTGCAGCGGTAACGTCTCTTGAAAGAAGTAGTAGTCGCACAAGCGGGTGGAAGCGCCGACTCCCGCCGACAAGGCAAAACGCATGCGCAGGACGTGCTGCTGCTGCTGTGGCTGGTCGCCTGCTCGCCCGGCCTCCTCCTGCTGAGGGTGAGGCTGCTGAGGCTGCCGCTGACGCAGCTGCTGCTGCTGCGCGGGTTGGTGCGTTCTCTCGGCCGGCGTCCCCGTCTGCTGCTGCGAGACAGCAGAGGCGCGCACTAGCTCGCTCGGACTGAATACAGACAGAGACGCGCCGCACTGCCAGAAAGACCTCTCCAAACAGCAGCAGCTGCGACTCCGTGCTTGAGACCATGCTGGGAACTCTTACGCATGCACACGGCCGTCCATATATGTGT
>NW_021148767.1:7907-8402 GCF_002837175.3 Physeter macrocephalus
CATAGATCGACGTGCACTGAGGTAGTTCCTTCCTGACCACTGCCAAGTCGCAGATCTACTCAGGCGTGCAAGCAAACACCCCACACGCGCTGCTGCGGCAACAGTAGCAGCAGCAGCAGCGGCGCTGAGGCAGCAACTGCAAAGTGGCACGGAAGATGGAGAGCAGCCGCAGCGGGACGGTCGGCAGCAGCATCGAAGGGAGAAGAGCAGCGCAGAGTCAGAAAGAAGAGGGAGGAACTTCAAGGTGCTCAATGCTGTCTACCTTCACTCCTGCTAGCTCTCTCTAGCTCCTCTTGCATGCCGAGCAACCTGCTATTCACACTTTTTTCCGTGTGAATCCTACACGCATTGCTGCCCCTGCTGCTGCTTCTTCATCTCCTTCCTTGACGTGCGCACGTCTTTCATCCGCTGCCCCACCGGCTCTCTTCCTTGTGTCCCTCTCATCCTCTTCCATCTACATGTTTTACATGTGTATACGCCCATTATATTGCGCAG
>NW_021148768.1:0-188 GCF_002837175.3 Physeter macrocephalus
ACACACACAGACACAGACACACAACATACACACACACACTGCTGCTGTGGCTGTGCTGCACTGCGCTAGAGACCGGCTGTTTTTGTGCGTTCTGCGGATGCCACGCTGCAGTTCCTGCTGCTCTGAGTGTGCAGCTGGTGCTGCTGCTTCCCACTGGAGACCTGCTGGTTCTGTCCACTGTCAAAGTG
>NW_021148768.1:7126-8401 GCF_002837175.3 Physeter macrocephalus
GTTGAGGACTTTCCTGCCTTCATAGTTATTGATGACAAAGGCCACGACTTTTACAGGAAGTGGCTGGGTTAAGGATACACAGCGGTGGCTCACGAATTTTTGCCATGGGCGGATCCACACAACATTTCCGGCACCGCCTTCCTTTGGCGGGAGTCGTTCGTTGCACTGTACTCTTATACTGGAGAGATTGAGGACGCTGCTCGTGGAGGCGCTCTGCGTTGACGGAGTATTCTGGATAATTTAAGCCACTAGCTCTGCAAGTGATCCAGCCAGAAATACCAGCATCCTCTCCTGCGTAGTATGCGAGCAGATTTAAGAGCATTTCTGCCCAGGCTGCAGTCGAGCAAGCGGTTGGGAACAGCCGAAAGAGAATCGAGGAACTATGCGTTTAAAGTTTTTTTGTAGCAGAATGTAATCTTGCTCGTGCAGAGCCCTGGGTGCGACCTAACAGCATAAACGAGGGAGTCATAATGCGTGAAGGCATATGCGTAGGTGTCATACACCTATTTCCTCTTCGAAGAAGATACACAAAACGCGCTCAATGTCCGTGGCGCGAATAGTAAGCCACGTTTTGTAGCACGCGTGGGCGATTCGGTGCCTCCAGCACTCCAAGCCTTCGAAGCTTGACAAGTACATTCTATTTCTGTGCAAACGTTGTTGTATTGTTTGAAGGAACAGCGTTATGAAGTGCTGTAGACGGAACTGCTGTCTCGATTTGTTTCGAGAAACTGTGGTTAAAGCAGTCCGTGCCTCAGTGGTGACACTCTGGTTGAGAGGGGTATATTTCAAGAATTGTTCGTGCGGAGGCTCGTCTCCCGAAAACAATCTGTCAAAGGTGCAGAGAGTGTGAATAAACTCAGTGAGGAAAGAACATAAATAAAGGTGAAGGATGAACATGGTGGCAGATCTTTTTTTTCACGTCTGGAGAGAAGTCAGCCGCATGGGCAGCATGCGCCGTTACGTTGGTAGGGAAATCGTACGATGCGAAGATCGAAAAGTGACTGGTACACCTCTTAACCCTCATCACTGAGTAGTGTTCTGTCTGCGATAAGCAATGTACAGACCTAACTTTGTAGACTGATGAAGAGAAACACGAGTATACTGAGACATGACGTCGACATTTGTCACTGTCCCCGAGCAAAACGTGCAACTAGCCGCGAGGAGCTGTGGGTTGTTTTCTCCTGAGGATTCTCATTGTCTCAAAGCGGTGCGTTTCTACTCGTAACGTGCACTGCAGTAGTGGCTGTCACAGACGAGATGCTTGTTTTCTCCTGA
>NW_021148769.1:0-646 GCF_002837175.3 Physeter macrocephalus
GAGAGAGTGACATGGACATATATACACTACCAAATGTAAAATAGCTAGCTACTGGGAAGCAGCCTCATAGCACAGGGAGATCAGCTCGGTGCTTTGTGTCCACTTACAGGGGTGGGATAGGGAGGGTGGGAGGGAGACCCAAGAAGGAGGAGATATGGGGATATATGTATAGGTATAGCTGATTCACTTTGTTATACAGCAGAAACTAACATACCATTGTAAAGCAATTATACTCCAATAAAGATGTTAAAAAAATAAAGGTATGTACAATGTTTTTTTTGACTTAATGCTATATTGCACAGTTAATAGACTACAGTATAGTGTAAACATAACTTTTTTTTAACATCTTTATTGGAGTATAACTGTTTTACAATGGTGTGTTAGTTTCTGCTTTACAACAAAGTGAATCAGTTATACATATGCATATGTTCCCATATCTCTTCCCTCTTGCGTCACCCTCCCTCCCACCCTCCCTATCCCACCCCTGTAAGTGGACACAAAGCACCGAGCTGATCTCCCTGTGCTATGAGGCTGCTTCCCAGTAGCTAGCTATTTTACATTTGGTAGTGTATATATGTCCATGTCACTCTCTCACTTTGTCCCATCTTACCCTACCCCCTCCCCATATCCTCAAGTCCATTCTCTA
>NW_021148769.1:1100-2138 GCF_002837175.3 Physeter macrocephalus
GTTCCCTTTTCTCCACACCCTCTCCAGCATTTATTGTTTCTAGAGTTTTTGATGATGGCCAATCTGACCGGTGTGAGATGATATCTCATTGTCGTTTTGATTTGCATTTCTCTAATGATTAATGATGTTGAGCATTCTTTCATGTGTTTGTTGGCGATCTGTATATCTTCTTTGGAGAAATGTCTATTTAGTTCTTCTGCCCATTTTTGGATTGGGTTGTTTGTTTTTTTGTTATTGAGCTGCATGAGTTGCTTATAAATTTTGGATATTAGTCCTTTGTCAGTTGCTTCGTTTGCAAATATTTTCTCCCATTCTGAGGGTTGTCTTTTGGTCTTGTTTATGGTATCCTTTGCTGTGCAAAAGCTTTTAAGTTTCATTAGGTCCCATTTGTTTATTTTTGTTTTTATTTCCATTTCTCTAGGAGATGGGTCAAAAAGGATCTTGCTGTGATTTATGTCATAGAGTGTTCTGCCTATGTTTTCCTCTAAGAGTTTGTTAGTGTCTGGCCTTACATTTAGGTCTTTAACCCATTTTGAGTTTATTTTTGTGTGTGGTGTTAGGGAGTGTTCTAATTTCATACTTTTACATGTAGCTGTCCAGTTTTCCCAGACCACTTATTGAAGAGGCTGTCTTTTCTCCACTGTATATCCTTCCCTCCTTTATCAAAGATAAGGTGACCATATGTGTGTGGGTTTATCTCTGGGCTTTCTATCCTGTTCCATTGATCTATATTTCTGTTTTTGTTCCAGTACCATACTGTCTTGATTACTGTATCCTTGTAGTATAGTCTGAAGTCAGGGAGCCTGATTCCTCCAGCTCCATTTTTCGTTCTCAAGATTGCTTTTGCTATTCGGGGTCTTTTGTGTTTCCATACAAATTGTGAAATTGTTTTGTTCTAGTTTTGTAAAAAATGCCAGTGGTAATTTGTTAGGGATTGCATTGGGTAGTAGAGTCATTTTCACAATGTTGATTCTTCCAATCCAAGAACATGGTATATCTCTCCATCTGTTGGTATCATCTTTAATTTCTTTCATCAGT
>NW_021148769.1:3201-4754 GCF_002837175.3 Physeter macrocephalus
GTTGTTACGTCTCCTTTTTCATTTCTAATTCTATTGATTTGAGTCTTCTCCCTTTTATTCTTGATGAGTCTGGCTAATGGTTTATCAATTTTATTTATCTTCTCAAAGAACCAGCTTTTAGTTTTATTGATCTTTGCTATTGTTTCCTTCATTTCTTTTTCATTTATTTCTGATCTGATCTTTATGATTTCTTTCCTTCTGCTAAATTTGGGGTTTTTTTGTTCTTCTTTCTCTAGTTGCTTTAGGTGCAAAGTTAGGTTGTTTATACGAGATGTTTCCTGTTTCTTAAGGTAGGATTGTATTGCTATAAACTTCCCTCTTAGAACTGCTTTTGCTGCATCCCATAGGTTTTGGGTCGTCGTGTCTCCATTGTCATTTGTTTCTAAGTATTTTTTGATTTCCTCTTTGATTTCTTCAGTGATCACTTCGTTATTAAGTAGTGTATTGTTTAGCCTCCATGTGTTTGTATTTTTTATAGATCTTTTCCTGTAATTGATATCTAGTCTCATAGCGTTGTGGTCAGAAAAGATACTTGATATGATTTCAATTTTCTTAAATTTGCCAAGGCTAGATTTGTGACCCAATATATGATCTATCCTGGAGAATGTTCCATGAGCACTTGAGAAAAATGTGTATTCTGTTGTTTTTGGATGGAATGTCCTATAAATATCCATTAAGTCCATCTTGTGTAATGTATCATTTAAAGCTTGTGTTTCCTTATTTATTTTCATTTTGGATGATCTGTCCATTGGTGAAAGTGGGGTGTTAAAGTCCCCTACTATGATTGTGTTACTGTTGATTTCCCCTTTTATGGCTGTTAGTATTTGCCTTATGTATTGAGGTGCTCCTATGTTGGGTGCATAAATATTTACAATTGTTATATCTTCTTCTTGGATCGATCCCTTGATCATTGTGTAATGTCCTTCTTTGTCTCTTGTAATAGTCTTTGTTGTAAAGTCCATTTTGTCTGATATGAGAATTGCTACTCCAGCTTTCTTTTGATTCCATTTGCATGAAATATCTTTTTCCATCCCCTCACTTTCAGTCTGTATGTGTCCCTAGGTCTGAAGTGGGTCTCTTGTAGACAGCAAATATATGGGTCTTGTTTTTGTATCCATTCAGCCAGTCTGTGTCTTTTGGTTGGAGCATTTAATCCATTTACATTTAAGGTAATTATCGATATTTATGTTCCTATTACCATTTTCTTATTTGTTTTGGGTTTGTTATTGTAGGTCTTTTCCTTCTCTTATGTCTCCTGCCTAGATAAGTTTCTTTAGCATTTGTTGTAAAGCTGGCTTGGTTGTGCTGACTCCTCTTAGCTTCTGCTTGTCTGTTAAGGTTTTAATTTCTCCATCAAATCTGAGTGAGATCCTTGCTGGGTAGAGTAATCTTGGTTGTAGGTTTTTCTCCTTCATCACTTTAATATGTCCTGCCACTCCCTTCTGGCTTGCAGAGTTTCTGCTGAAAGATCTGCTGTTAACCTTATGGGGATTCCCTTGTCTGTTATTTGCTGTTTTTCCCTTGCTGCTTTTAATATTTTTTCTTTGTATTTA
>NW_021148769.1:4886-8400 GCF_002837175.3 Physeter macrocephalus
TATTTCCTTTCCCATATTAGGGAAGTTTTCAACTATAATCTCTTCAAATATTTTCTCAGTCCCTTTCTTTTTCTCTTCTTCTTCTGGGACCTGTGTAATTCGAATGTTGGTGTGTTTAATGTTGTTCCAGAGGTCTCTGAGACTGTCCTCAATTCTTTTCAATCTTTTTTCTTTATTCTGCTCTGCAGTAGTTATTTCCACTATTTTATCTTCCAGGTCACTTATCCGTTCTTCTGCCTCAGTTGTTCTGCTGTTGATCCCTTCAAGAGAATTTTTAATTTCATTTATTGTGTTGTTCATCACCGTTTGTTTGCCCTTTAGTTCTTCTAGGTCCTTGTTAAACGTTTCTTGTTTTTTCTCAATTCTATTTCCAAGATTTTGGATCATCTTTACTATCATTATTCTGAATCCTTTTTCAGGTAGACTGCCTATTACCTCTTCATTTGTTAGGTCTGGTGGATTTTTGCCTTGCTCCTTCATCTGATGAGTGTTCCTCTGTCTTCTCATTTTGCTTAACTGACTGTGTTTGGGGTCTCCTTTTTGCAGGCCGCAGGTTCGTAGTTCCCATTGTTTTTGGTGTGTGTCCCCAGTGGCTAAGGTTGGTTCAGTGGGTTGTGTAGGTTTCCTGGTGGAGGGGACTAGTGCCTGTGTTCTGGTGGATGAAGCTGGATCTTGTCTTTCTGGTGGGCAGGTCCACATCTGGTAGTGTGTTTTGGGATGTCTGTTGACCTTATTATGATTTTAGGCAGCCTCTGTGCTAATGGATGGGGTTGTTTTCTGTCTTGCTAGTTGTTTGGCATAGGGTGTCCAGCACTGTAGCTTGCTGGTCATTGAGTGGAGCTGGGTCTTAGCGTTGAGATGGAGATCTCTGGGGAATTTTCACCATTTGATATTACGTGGAGCTGGGACGTCTCTTGTGGACCAGTGTCCTGAACTTGGCTCTCCCACCTCAGAGACACAGCCCTGATGCCTGGCTGGAGCACCAAGACCCTGTCATCCACACAGCTCAGAAAAAAGAGAGAAAAAAAAGAAAGAAAGAAAGAAAGAAGAAGATAAAATAAAATAAGTAAAATAAAATTAAAGTTATTAAAATAAAAAATAATTATTAAAAACATTTTTTAAGTAATAAAAAAAAGAAAGAAGAGAGCAACCAAAGCAAAAAACAAATCCACCAATGATAACAAGTGCTATAAGCTATACTAAAAAAAAAAAAACGGACAGACAGAACCTTAGGACAAATGGTAAAAGCAAAGCTATACAGACAAAATCACACACAGAAGCATACCCATACACACTCGCAAAAAGAGAAAAAGGGGAAAATGTATATATATATCGTTGCTCCCAAAGTCCACCTCCTCAATTTGGGATGATTCGTTGTCTATTCAGGTATTCCACAGATGCAGGGTACATCAAGTTGATTGTGGAGATTTACTCCGCTGCTGCTGAGGCTGCTGGGAGAAATTTCCCTTTCTCTTCTTTGTTCGCACAGCTCCCGGGGTTCAGCTTTGGATTTGGACCTGCCTCTGCATGTAGGTCTCCTGAGGGCATCTGTTCTTCACTCAGATAGGACGGTGTTAAAGGAGCAGCTGATTCGGGGGCTCTGGCTCACTCAGGCTGGTGGGAGGGAGGGGTACAGATCCGGGGCAAGCCTGCGGCAGCAGAGGCCATCATGACATTGCAACAGCCTGAGGCACGCCTTGTGTTCTCCCGGGGAAGTTGTCCCTGGATCACGGGACCTTGCCAGTGTGGGCTGCACAGGCTCCCAGGAGTGGAGGTGTGGATAGTGACCTGTGCTTGCACACAGGCTTCTTGGTGGCCGCTGCAGTGGCCTTAGCGTCTCTTGCCCGTCTCTGGGGTCCGCGCTGATAGCCGCGGCTCGCGCCTGTCTCTAGAGATCCTTTAAGCGGCGCTCTTAATCCCGCACCAGGAAACAAAGAGGAAAGAAAATGTCTCTTGCCTCTTTGGCAGGTCCAGACTTTTTCCCGGACTCCCTCCCAGCTAGCCGTGGTGCACTAACCCCTTCAGGCTGTGTTCACGCCGCCAGTCCTCTCCCTGCGATCCGACCAAAGCCCAAGCCTCAGCTCCCAGCCCCCGCCCACCCCGGTGGGTGAGCAGACAAGCCTCGGGCTGGTGGGTGCCTGTCGGCACCGATCCTCTTTGTGGGAATCTCTCCACTTTGCCCTCCGCACCCCTGTTGCTGCACTCTCCTCCATGGCTCCGAAGCCTCCCCTCTCCACCACCCACAGTCTCCGCCCATGAAGGGGCTTCCAAGTGTGTGGAAACCTTTCCTCCTTAACAACACCCTCCCACTGGTGCAGGTCGCTTCCCTATTGTTTTGTCTCTGTTTTTTCTTTTTCCTTTTGCCCTACCCAGGTATGTGGGGAGTTTCTTGCCCTTTGGGAGTTCTGAAGTCTTCTGCCAGTGTTCAGTAGGTGTTCTGTAGGAGTTGTTCCACATGTAAATGTATTTCTGATGTATCTGTGGGGAGGATGGTGATCTCCACGTATTACTCTTCCGCCATCTTGAAGCTCCCCCAAAAAGCAGTCTTGAGAAAGAAAAATGGAGCTGGAGGAATCAGGCTCCCTGACTTCAGACTACACTACAAAGCTACAGTAATCAAGACAATATGGTACTGGCACAAAAACAGAAATATAGACCAATGGAACAGGATAGAAAGCCCAGAGATAAACCCACACACATATGGTCACCTTATCTTTGATAAAGGAGGGAAGGATATACAGTGGAGAAAAGACAGCCTCTTCAATAAGTGGTGCTGGGAAAACTGGACAGCTACATGTAAAAGTATGAAATTAGAACACTCCCTAACACCACACACAAAAATAAACTCAAAATGGATTAAAGACATAAATGTAAGGCCAGACATATCTATCAAACTCTTAAAGGAAAACATAGGCAGAACACTCTATGACATAAATCACAGCAAGATCCTTTTTGACCCATCTCCTAGAGAAATGGAAATAAAAACAAAAATAAACAAATGGGACCTAATGAAACTTAAAAGCTTTTGCACAGCAAAGGAAACCATAAACAAGACAAAAAGACAACCCTCTGAATGGGAGAAAATATTTGCAAATGAAGCAAATGACAAAGGATCAAGATCCAAAATTTATAAGCAACTCATGCAGCTCAATAACAAAAAAACAAACAACCCAATCCAAAAATGGGCAGAAGAACTAAATAGACATTTCTCCAAAGAAGATATACAGATCGCCAACAAACACATGAAAGAATGCTCAACATCATTAATCATTAGAGAAATGCAAATCAAAACGACAATGAGATATCATCTCACACCGGTCAGATTGGCCATCATCAAAAACTCTAGAAACAATAAATGCTGGAGAGGGTGTGGAGAAAAGGGAACCCTCTTGCATATCACCACACACCAGTCAGAATGGCCATCATCTAAAAATCTACAAACAACAAATGCTGGAGAGGGCGTGGAGAAAAGGGTACCCTCTTGCACTGTTGGTGGGAATGTAAATTGGTACAG
>NW_021148770.1:0-395 GCF_002837175.3 Physeter macrocephalus
TACAGAGGGGCCACTTGCTTTTGAAGTCGTGGCCTAGCCGCAGAACAGTCCTTGATTTACGGTTCGCAAAGCCCGCGCTCTCCCTATTCTCGCTCGGCACTCGGGGCTTCTGTGCGACTGCGTACGGAAATGTGATTAGATAAAACTATAGGTAAGTAGGTTTACATGTGTATTTACCGGATGGTCGCCTGTTGTCGGATGTATCTACTTTGGTTCGCAGATTCACGGATAGGTTATATAAAAGTGCTGTACAGTTCCCTCCCGACGCAAGCAGGGCACAGGATGCGTGTACGTACGTAGTGGTCATGTCGTTGCCGCATACGAATTTTCGAATATAAGCGCGACCCGTTTCTTTGATGTGGTGTCTTTTTTCCATCGCTGCGAGTTCTTATGTT
>NW_021148770.1:2144-2674 GCF_002837175.3 Physeter macrocephalus
AAAAAGTGGTGATGCGGAGGCGGATTAAATGTGGGGGTGTTTTTCCCAATCTATATTCACAGGACACAAGTGTTTAACAGGGGCAGTTTGTTGTGCCCGTGTTATATTATATGTGCAGCTAAGTCTCTGTGAGTACACACGAAGGATGCTGAGAATATGTATGTGCGTGTGTATGTATGTAGGCGAGTGGACACACGGGGAAGGGCGTGTAGTGGTACCGTCTGCTCCGCGCATAATATATACACGCGTGTCTGCGTATGTGTGCGTGTATATATATATATATATATATATATATGTAGGCCATCAGACACGCTGTGTTTGTGTGGACTGGGTTTCTGTGGGTGTATATTCATGGTGTGGGGAAGTTCATGTGTGTGCGTGTATGCAACAGCCGTGGTAGCTCCTCAGCATATGCTGTTAGATATAGAGGAATAGTAGTACAGGTGTAGACACGGAAGTGTTTATGTATTTGATGTGAGAGAGAGAGAGAATCACCACATGGGGCTGCATTTGCTTTGCGTGCGTTTTTC
>NW_021148770.1:6732-8224 GCF_002837175.3 Physeter macrocephalus
ATATTTGTACGTCTGTATTTTTATGTGTGTGTGTTGACCCGTGTCTATAGTGATGAATTGACATAGCTGTATATGTGTGGGCAGATGGGCGTGAGAAGGGCAGCAGCAGGGGGGAAGAAAGATGAAACCCTACAAGAAAAGTAGCACTGGTGCAGCAGCATGTGCAGCACAGCTGTATCAAAGCCCGGCGAGTAAAGATCTCTATTTTTAGAGAACGCGGTTTCCAAACAGGAGGCGTTTGCTGCGGGAGCGAGAACGCTGAAGTGTACATACGCAGCAGCGGCTGTCGGCGCGGCAGCCGTGACGAGGAAGCGTGATGTTTTTGGTGTGGGGGACTTCACAGAGAAGTGAAAATGCGTATATTTGTGGAGATGAAAGCAACAGCAGAAGAAGCAGCAGCAGCGGCGCCGCACGGGAAGCCGCGGAGACGAGATGATGGAATCAGACTGTCCCAGCAGCAAACAGTTTTCGTTTACACGGCTATATCTATATATGAATATACAGATGTGTATATGCGCTTGTTTGTTGATATACGCATAGGTGCATCGCTGGCAGGGCACGTCGGTATGTTCGTACTCTTCCAGAGTTTGTTCTTACACGTGTGAGCTCAAAGGAATGACCATGTATATGTTACACGTAATCACACCTGAGACGCATGCATCTGTGTAGGCATGTAGCAGCTGTGTATACATTTTCGTCTCTCTGTATGCACACACACGTATATATGTATGTACTTAGGCAATTCAGAGAAATACTGACACGGCTCTGGGGGTGTGAACGTGGGTACATGTGCGTGTGTGTCTCATGTCATCCACCTGCGTATATGAGGGAGTTGTTGGAAGAAGGCTGGGGGGAGTGCAGCGTGTTGTGCTGGTTGCAAGGAAGAAAGTGCGAGTGCTGTATGAGCCGGTCTGAGAGAAACCTATGCGGCAGAGCAAGAGATTTCTGCTTTCCTCACATAGGTGACGCATGCACGTCTGTAGAAAAATTAATGTGAAGAACATCATTATATACACACATACGTATCACCGGTGTCTGTATGCGCACGTGCGTTATGAATTACGATGCAGTAGAGTACCCGTGTGTATGTGTGTGTGTGCGCATGGCGTAATAAATAACGTTGCGCTGAACAAGCATGTTCGATGTTATTATTACACATGTGTCAATCTGTATATACATTGATCGATAGAATACGCATAGAGCGTGCGCCACGAAGAATTTTTGAATTTAAACAGGAAAAGAGGTGATTTCCGTTCAAATCAATTAGTAGCCAGTCCACTATTCAGGGAAAAAGGCGAAGCAGTCACCTAGTGCGCGATATGCTTGGCAGACGAGTGGTTCTCGTGCATCGTGTGCTGCTGTGCCGTATACATGCGCGTTCCTGTGCAAAAATGTTTGTTGAATCTGCACATGGCGAGAAACGATCATCAAATAAATGTCTTCATTTACTGCTATGTATGTCTCTTTCCACAAGTGTAAAGAGTCAGCTTGA
>NW_021148770.1:8234-8396 GCF_002837175.3 Physeter macrocephalus
CCCCCTGCATCTATTATTATCATCGTCACGGCTTTTAGAATGTAGGCGCGACCATACGTTTGTTCCTCGCCTGGTTTCTTATTTCACTGTGCATAATGTGTGTGTCCAGATATATGTGTATCTTCACTGTTGTACACTGGAAAGGTAAAAAAGCATGTGTGA
>NW_021148771.1:0-249 GCF_002837175.3 Physeter macrocephalus
GCTGCAGCACGGCGCGACGAGGAACTGCTTTGGCAGAGGAACGAGTGAGGCGCGGCTTTTCGAAGGATGTGTGTTGCTGTGCGTTCGATGGAAATTTCTTCGCAGCGTTGTGAAGACGAAGCCGCACCCGCGATTCGTCCGTGATGGCAATCACCTCCTTCTCAAAGTTCCCATTCCCCTCGTCAAAGTGAGTCTTCTCCTCCTCCTCCTCCATCTTTTCCTCCTTCTCCTTTTGCTGCTGTTCTGCTG
>NW_021148771.1:5308-7026 GCF_002837175.3 Physeter macrocephalus
AGACAGCTATTACGTGCCGTCAGAAAGGCTCAGCGCACTGCGTCGTTTCTACCTGTGGGTGCGCGCTCGTGTCAAATACACATCCGCATGTGCCGGTAAGGCGCGTGTCTGCCTCCGCTGACGTTCTACACCCGTGTATTTGTGCACTGGATACACAGGAAGTCTGCACGTAGACGGAGTTTCACTAAACACGGATATACTCGACTTTCGAAGCACTCTACTACTGTAATCTCTGTGTGTGCATATAGACACGTATACGTATATATAAGTGTGCGACTGATCTATAAACTCGCCTTTTTGTGCAATAGAGTTCAACACCTACATGCGCGCACACAGCTAGACGCACACGCGTGCACTGGTGTAGTCACCTCCGCAGAGAGACTTCATAGAGAAACACCCGTACAGACGTTGTTTAGGCACTTAACCGTGTGTTGTGGTGCAGACGCTTCCTCGGGCGAGCAGGTCCACCAGCCATATGTAGACGTACGCAACCTGCCGGTATGTGTACGTATGTGGTTATACACAAATGCCTACAGGCATACTCTCCCCTACCCATAAATAAATGTGCGTGTGTGTGTGAATATATAAATATCTACATTTGTACAAGTGTCCGTCTCTCGCTCTGTCTGTCTCTTTGTGTTAAAAATGTATACACGAGCACGGCCTCTCCAACACAGTGCGTATACACACATAAGAGACGTGTTCTTAGTGCGTGAGTATCCAAGAGCATATTTCTCTCTTGTCCACGTGCAGCTTTTTGACGTCGAGATCGTGGAAATGCTGCGCCGGCGCTGGAGCACGATTATACCTGCAGCGCAGGAGCAGCATGTCTCGCTGCTCACACCTGTGGCGTTTGATTCTCTACTTTCGCTTCTCCTCAGCGAGGGCACCTCCGTTCGACTTCCTCGCGTAGAAAATTATATCTGTTTCGTCTTCCCCTCTCGTGTGCAGACGAGAGTCGCTCTTCTCCACTCTTTGGTCAAGGTCGAAATCACTTGCGTAGGAGTCCACAAGCGTCTGCACCATCTTTGACTTCATGTGGACCTCTTTTCGAGCATTGTTCTGAGTGGTGATAGAGTGCGCGACGCCCTCTCTGGTACAACTTTTCGGAAAATATCTGACAATCTGTACCTATGTATGTGTGACGACAGACATAACTGCAGATATGTCTAGTGCGACAACGACAGACGACAGCCTTGTGGATGGTTCCACCTTGTGCCCTACACAGCAGCGACTTAGGGAGCGTTTGGGTCTTCTGACATGTACAAACTACGAAATTGCTCCCTGAGAAGACGTGATACCCTCTCTGCGAGAGATTCAGTGGGACAAATATATATGTAGGAGAGAGGGAAAGAGACGGAAGTATCTATATGCATACGCGTGGATATATTGAGAAACAGAAAGAGGTACGAGTAGAGAGGGAGAGAAATACGCGTCTACATACAGAGAGAAAGGTGGTGTGTGGGTATTTTCGCGCTTGAGGTTGCTCAGGAAAATGTTCACCTGAACAAATCAGCGGCAGTGGCTGCACGACGACGGGCGAAACCTCTTTCAACTGCACGTCGTGTGCCAAGTAAATCTCCCCAGAGAGTTCTTCTCACCTCCACGGAAGCACGCACGTGTACCTCTGCACCTGTAGATGTCTCTCTCTCTTTCTCTCTCTCTCTCTCTCTCTCTATATATATATATATATATATTTATATATATGTATGTAGAGT
>NW_021148772.1:0-507 GCF_002837175.3 Physeter macrocephalus
GTCGCTCTTCTGCTTTCCTTGAACTCTAGTACGCTTTTCAGGACTCCTCCACCCCTCGCGTCAGCCCCCGTTTCCGTGCAAGGACACCAAGTACCCCCCGGCTCCCCGGACCGGCTGCGCATCATTCAGACACGTAGACACTACAGAGTACCAGGGTGTTTGCTGACTGATTGGCCGCATGTGGCACACGTCCTCGGGACAGCTAGACGTCCTCAGCTCCACAAGAGCCCCAGGAACACGGTTGGAGAAGCGGCAGCATTCCACGCAGGTCGGCCTCACCGTCTTTATCGGAGCTGTACTGAGAAGAATACGTTGCTTACAATTCCGTCCAGGACTTCATACCTCAAGTCAACCTACCTCAAGGAGAAAGTCAGCTTGGGGGTCCAAGTGCAACCAGAGCACAATCTCTGGTGTCAAGCTGCAGGCTTTCGGAAGATGCACCGGACCCCAGGAGACCGGGTGCTGTCCGTCGCTTAGGCAGTTCGTTTGAGGAAGAACACCCTTCCT
>NW_021148772.1:6447-8393 GCF_002837175.3 Physeter macrocephalus
TGTGGAAGGAGCCAGTGAGTGGCTAGGCCTCCTGGACTCATGAGAAACCACAGACGATTCTGCCGTGGGTCCACCTGGTAATGGCGGCCTTTGGAGGCCAGCCTTGTTTTCTCGCCTTGAAAGCTGCCCGCATGCCTCCTTGAGGCTACCTGCAAACCACTGATATAGCCCGGATGCTCATCTGTGCTCGGATACGAAGAAGAGTTTCAATGAAAGAAACAGGGTGCTTCCCGCTCCTGGTTGGGAGCTCATCCACCCGGCTCTATGGGTTAACTTAAAACCCAACTGTGCAGTAGCCTCACGCTAGGGCCCTGATTGGCAGGCAGGACGGTAGGCGTGCAGCAGTGGCCTTGAGGCCGTAGTCGCTTGCTCTTCCTTAGGGTAAGCCACTTGTAAGCTACTCAGGAGTTTTGTCCGCACGTGTCTCCGTACAAGAATACTGTATGGGCCAAGGACCCCTGGGCCTCCCGAGCACCGTCCAGCCGCGAACGCCCTTCAGAGTCCCGCCATGTATGCCGATCGATGGGCAGCCTATTGCACACTCCCCTGGCAGAGCTGGATTTCCTTCGCTCTCCAGCAGTTTCTGGAACACCGTTCTAGCCAGGGCAGCGTGCCGGGTACTTCCGCCTCGTCGCCCTTGTCTGAGCGCTACTAAGGAAATCCCTCTGCTGTGCCGCAATCCTAAGACCTCATATGTGTCGTCACGCCACCGCGAGGAGAAATTCAAACTAGTGCTCCCACGGCCACTGAAGTACAGTGCTTCGGGGTACACTGCTGGAATTTGGAAGAAGTTCAGACCCCATGGCCGACTCTGGGGATTCGTTCATTGAGGCAGTTGGCTACACGCAGTACTCCTGCGTGGAAAAGTGGATTCATGGAAAGGCCCAGTGGGGAGCTTGTGTCCCTTTGACTTGACAGAAATCTCACGTCCCTAGGCTGCGTGTCAACCTGGAGAGGCGTCTAAAGCGGCAAGGCTTGGGATCCCATTTGCCAAGCTCCTTTCATGAGGCCTGGAATCTACCTGAAATACAGTGTGCTTGCTGGACTTGTACTCACTGCAGGCGTGGCTGTGGAACAAAACGAGTTTTCTCGAAAGGAAGAGGGTGCTTCCGGGTGGTGGGTGGGAGCACAGCCCGCCCTGCTCTACCGCTAAGGGCAATCTCAACGTGGGCCCTAACCTCGACGTAGGGCCCCGATTTGGTGTCCAGAAGGGTAGGGGAGCAGCACGTTCCTTGAGGACTGAGTCGCTCTTCCGCATGACCTCAGTGGGAGTAAACTTCTCAAGACTCCTGAGCCCCCTCGCGTCAGCACCCTTTTCAGGACGAGAGCTCTCTGTGCCGCCAGGCTCCCCTAGGCTTGCTGGGCCACACTCGGTCCCTAAGTCCTTCAGGGTGCCCCTGGGTAGGTCGATTGAAGGGTAGCACACTGCACTCTTCCTTGGGAGAGCTAGCTAGTCTCACCTCACCACCATCCTCAGGAAGACGGTTCTAGCAGGCGCAGCATGCCCTGGAGGTGAGCCTCGTTGCCCTAGTCTGAGCTGTACTGAGAAATCCTCTCTGCTTAGAAGTCCTTCGCGGACCTCAAAGCGGAAGTCACCGTATCTCAAGGAGAAGGACGGCTGGCATTGCCACTTGCAGTAAAGCACAGGTTTCTGTGTAACACTTCGGGCCTTTGGTACATTCACTGGGCCCAAGGACGTCTAGGGCAGCCAGCCATTCGTCTAGGCAGTGCGCTACACGTACAAAACCCTGGGCAGAAACGCTGAATCACGGAAGAGCCAAGTAGGTAGCTAGGTCTCTTTTCACCAGTTAGAAGCCAAAGATTCTTCTGCTGCGTGTCAATCTCGAAACGGGACCTGAGGTGACCAGCCTTGTATTTCCCATGACGAAAGCAATTTTCATGTGCCTTGAAGCGCCCTGATAATCACTCTTCTAGTCGGGCTTCTA
>NW_021148773.1:0-753 GCF_002837175.3 Physeter macrocephalus
TTAATGGAGACGGGACGGGCCTTTCGGGAACACATTCTCCATTTTGCACGTAAAGAACAGCTTAAACGAAAACCGTACATCTTCTGCATTTTTGACTGCCAGCTGAATCGCTAGGTACGCCGATACGTTTTCGTTCTTGTTTGACTCATACTTTTCGAATAATTCTGATTGCCGTTCCTCATGCACAAGGAGGGTGACTAATAACCCTCCGCGCGTACAAAAGGCGAACTGGAAAATCTGCATATTTAGAGTGTTTGTCGAACGTAGAACATGACCACTTTGCTTTAAAGTTGTTGCAAATACACAGTGGTGGTGCTACACTTTATTGTTGCTATAGCTGTAACACCACAGTGAATCTTACTCCTTGGTGACTCTATAGTGGCGCATTCCGTTCACTGATAATCCTACTGCCACAAAGCGATCAGCAGCTCCTCCTCATAAAAAGGGAGATACTACCGTCAACCAAACACGCACACGCACACATATATACACATACACACAACGAGAGGAGCAAACACGCATCTGGATCTGGAATTCGTCTCTCTCCCAGGAGAGGTCAGAGTCAATCTCTTCAACCAGTGTCCCCTGCATGAAGAGAAAGAGGACACGTGGCCATACTAACAGGTGTTTTCAGACAAGAAAAGATAATAGGCCGCAATGTCCTACACCCGCGTTTATCATACAAAGGGAGACAACTAAAATTCATTGGTCCAAGAATAACGTGTTTATAAAGAGAAAGAGTTTGGCTTCATT
>NW_021148773.1:1782-2297 GCF_002837175.3 Physeter macrocephalus
AGTCTGGCTGCCAGGTGGCGACAAACCCAAGGGTAAGCAGAAGAAAAAGAAGGCGGGCAATGTATATGAATGCTTTCTAAAAAAGACATGTGTGTAAGCAAACGTGTACGTATATTACAGGTCAGCGAAGAGGGAACCTGATCATACTTTCAAAGGATGTTGTTTGAGAACAAATTCGGCTCCCCCGTTCTAGGAAAGATCTGCCTGCGGAAAGAAGGGACAGGAACGTACGCGTTGAATATTGTTAAAAACTATACATATCCTCTTTGACAGAGAGATGTAGTGGCTATTCAAACAAAGTGGAAACCCCAATCTGAAAGTGTTCGATCTGAACTTTCCGACGCCCTTCAAAGGTACCGATGCACTCGCAGAGGCTACCTGCTGTTCCTCTTCGAGCCTACGGAAGGATAGTTTCCGAGGTCAAGATGAAATCCTTCCACGAGACTCGCACAGACATCATAATAAATACTGCTTTCTTTCGCTTGAAAATGCGTACACGTAGACCTGTGTCTTAG
>NW_021148773.1:8126-8393 GCF_002837175.3 Physeter macrocephalus
TTTGTTTGCCAAATAAGGAAACCACGGCATTCAGAGTTGCATCCCGTCCAGGCGGACACGAGAACTGGTAGTAGAGGAAAAGTTCCTCCGGCGAAAAAATACGCTATACACGGAAACTGGTAGTAGAGGAAAAGCTCCTCCGGCGAAAGAATACGCCATACACGTCAAGTGTATATAATACTGTGCAAACCTTCTAGTGTATGACGCTTTAAGAAATAGTGCGCTGTAGCTTATTGCAGGCGTGGAAGCGCTCACACACGCAAACAC
>NW_021148777.1:0-944 GCF_002837175.3 Physeter macrocephalus
TATATACTATACACGTCGACTACACTCGCATCCACGCCCACTGCAAAAAAAAAGCAAGTTGTTGATTCATGGACACGGAAGCAGTTTCTGTTCGCGAAAAGCCCCGTGTTGCTGAAAGGGTGGAAAGCAGCTGAACCAAGAACAGAGTAGTTCGATCTACAGCCCAAGAGCACAGCGTCTGAAGTGCGAGAATGGGCGCAGAGCTACAGGTACACACAGGCACAGCGAAGAACAAGAAATGTGCGGCTACTGTAGTGGGGTGTGCGTAATCACCGCATAGCGTACGCCGTATTGAAGGGCCACCGAAAGCGCGTCTTCTACTTCTCTACGCGTGCAGACAGCCGCAGGAGAAGTACGTGCATACATGTAGCTTTTTAGAAGGCACAGGGTATTCTACTATATTCAACCAGCTCCTTACTGTATGCCAGGCATACAAGTGCGTCGCGCATCTGCGTCGGTCGTGTGCACAGGAAATAGATTCCTACGCAGATACACGCCTGTAATCGTGTGGAGAAGACGCACCGGGCGTTGCGTAGAGTGCGTTCTGCAGAGGTCCACTGGCGCATATACATATACATGTTATGCATATACGTACCTGTGTCTGTGTACGTACGTTTACACGTATGTCGACACACGGTGGATGTGGGTGTGGACGCTGTTTTGTGGAGAAACTTTGGCTGCAATTGCACAGCAATTGAATGCCAAAGGTGAGAGACAGAAAGACGATACACGAGGAGGGCATACAGCAGTCTAACGTGCGTGCACGTGTACATTCCTGTAGTGTGCATCCATGCAGTACTGTTGGTCACCTGCAAGTAGGTGGTGCATGAAGTGTACGTACACCAGAGCGGCCGATCGTTTGCGCGGCCCCGTTTCCGTCGGGACGCTCTCACGTACAACTATACACCTACACGTGTGTGTACACGTGTATGTGGAAATACAGT
>NW_021148777.1:8118-8383 GCF_002837175.3 Physeter macrocephalus
CTCAAATGCAGGTACACACTTATCACAAGTGTGCAAAAAGAGAGCTATACGCGTAGACGTGCACGCAATTTTCCCCGTGTCTACGCGTAGAGACTCTTACACGGGTAGGACATACGCATACTTGTATATGCGCGCAGATGACTCAACCGATAGAGTTTACTGACGCGGATCAGAGAATATTTCCGACACACTTCTTCACTTTGGAAAATGGGCGAGGGCACGGTAGAGCTGTATCTGAACCTACTGCGTGAAAAAGAAGAAGACC
>NW_021148778.1:0-8382 GCF_002837175.3 Physeter macrocephalus
CTGTGGTACAGCAGATGGCATGAACCAGAGGCGGAAACCTAAATCAGACCTTAAAACTCTAACTGAATTTTTGAGACAATGCAACTGGCGGGTTTATGTGTTTTTGCTTCAACATGTTGGTACCTAAAATTTCTTATCTTGTTCTACCTGACTTTTTAAAATCGTTAATTCATTTATCTTCAAATATGGAAATGGTTTAAAAAAGCAAGTAAATATCTAGGTATTGCTAGCAAAGAGATTATTTAATGAGGAGCTTCTCTTATTAGTCATATTTTACACTGTTAGAAGAATGAGGCTATCAACTGAATTCTGTCTCCCCAAATTGATATATTCAAGCTGTAACAAAGTGACGGTATTTGGAGATGAGGCTTTTGGCAGGGAATTAGATTAAATGATGTCATGAGGATTAGGCTCTAATAGTGCCCCTATAAGAAGAAACCAGAGAGTTTTTTCTGTCTCTCTGCACCAAATGAGGAAACAGTGAAAAGACAGTTGCCTGCAAGCCAGGAAGACAGCCCTCACCAGGCACTGAACTGGCCAGCACCGTGATCTTACACTTCCAAGCCTCTAGAACTGTGAGTTCTTAAAGTCACCAAGTCTATAGTATTATGTTATGGCAGCTTGAGCTATAGGAGTACTAAATGGCAGAGACATGGAGGAACCCTAAACGCATATTGCTAAATGAAAGATGCCAAACTGAAATGGATACATACTGTAGGATTTCAGCTATATGACATCCTGGAAAAGGTAGGGCACTTAAACTCTTCTGGATGATACTGTAATGGTCAGTGCTTGTCATACATTTGACAAAACCCGTAGGATATACAACAGAGTAAACTGGAATGTAAACTATGGATGTTTGTTAATAATAATGTATGAACATTGGCTCATCAATTGTAAAAAAAAATGCCCCACACTAATGCAAGACGTTAATAATAGGGGAAACTTTGGTTTGGGGAATAGATGTGAGGGGGTGTATGGGAACTCTATACTCTGCACAAATTCTCTTTAAACTGAAAACTACTCTAAATATACTCTACCAATTTATTTAAACAAACTAAATCTAAGTTGCCTCATCATATTGTGAGGTTATTAACCATCTTAAAGTTTTTCTATTTGACCTACTTCTTTAATGTTCATTTCTATCTTCTCTTATCCTTGTAAAAAATATATCAACTGTTTTGCATTAGTTCACCTCCCAGCCTCTTTTCTTTTTACTTATGTGTCTTTCACAAACTTTCATTGGAAACTACATTGGATATCGTTTACTTATTACACTCTATGCCACTGACTATTTTTACCACCTCCCTCGTGATGCTTGAACCTTGGCTAGGACCCATCGTCACCTCTGGACAACTAGTTTCTGCTCTATTTTCTGGCTTCTGTCCTTCTGGGTCACTTCTACCTACCATCATTACCCAAAGAACTGACTTTCCAGATTCTATATGCCAGTGTGTAAGACTTGCAGCGTTTTAAGAAGTACCCCAACTTCATGATGATGATTTGGGGTCATTACCAAAGCACTCGGGATCATACGTATTATTTTAAGGGACTTTTAGAGGACAACGCACATTGGTATTTTTCTCCTATTAACAAAGTAGGAAATGGTGCGGTGATTGGCAGTTATTTTGATCAAGAAACCGGGATATGAACACGGCTCCTTTGCTGCGGTACTTGGCACTGCTCTTTCTCGTGCTGGGACATATTCTGCGCCTTCACGGCCTGGCATCTAGGCGTACTGATCAGACTAATGTTTGGCTTTATTGGATACGTTCACAGTCTGATTGAAATGCTGGTACATACAGGGTACTTGGTCATGCTTGCTCACCTCGGAACCTCAGCTTCATCACCTGCAAAGTGCATCTAATAGCATATCTGCTTTGTGGGGTTGTTATGGATTTGGCAAGCGTCATAGTGCCTGGCACGTGCTAGAGACTCAGGTGATGCAGTAATTACTCAAATTGGCAGTTTCAGTGGCTCCTTCCCACCTGGACAGGGTGACTCACCGCCTTGGGGGAGGAAGAGCAGGACAGACAGCAAGGGCAGCATGGGCCAAGGGAAGGAGGTGAGAACGGACATGCAGGGGGGCCTCGTGCTGGTTTCACCAGAGAGCCCACAGTGAGCCAGGATGTGGGGCGAGCCTGGCTGGTCAGTACGACCAGGCCAAGAAGGGCCATGTGAGGGGGCTTAGCTTTTACCTTGTGGTAGAGGCCATCCAAAGGAGAAAGTGAAAGATGGGTAGGTATACACTTCTCCCTTAGGAATTGGCCGCAGGGTCTCTTTATGTCCTGGCAGGGTCCTTTCAATGAGGTGGACCACCAGCACATTCTAGAGAGGACTGGCCACGTCTGCCCTTCTGGAGATACAGCGCTGACCTCCGGGCTACCTCACTGAGGAAAAGGCTCATGGGGGAATCAGCCTCACTCTGCATCTGTCCACCAGTCCCGCACCCTGCACTCCAGGACTACTCACTTGCAAGAGGCACAGCCAGGTGCCAGAGGAAGGGACAGTTCCTGACTCCTCTGGCTAAGAATGAGCAGAGTATCGCTGACCATTCCAGGGGAGTCGCTGCCACAGAAGATCAGGATGCGTACAAGCCATAGAAGATCAGAAGGAACAAAGGTCAGTCCACGTCCGAGTTCACATGGGCATCTCACAGTCACCAACATGCCCTCGACTTTCCCTTCCATCCCAACACACACTCCCCCTGCCCACAGTCACCTGTGCCACCATCACACAGCCACACAGAGCTCCAAACATTCTCAAACACACAAGCTCCCTACCTATAAGCAGATGCCTGCGTGCCCAGAACCCTTCTGCTCCAATATACATGCACTACAAACCCCAATCAAATCACAGCCACAGTCTTGAGTACAAAAACACACCCCCAACGGCCCCTGATAATCAAACACCTAAATCCTCATATCCCACAAAAATCCACCCAGCCCCACATAACCCCCCAATGCAAACACACACACAGTAGCCTTCAACAATAGCCAAATCCATTCAAACCAAACTCACATACTTCTTAATGTAAGACAGAACCCCCAAAATCCAACTATAACACACACAGTGCCCCCACAGCTGTCAACATCCACGTATGTACAATGCCTCAGAAGCTGAGACAAACACACAATACCATCAGACACAGTGTTTCCAACCTTCTCCTAAATACTCCCCCAGAACACAGGATGACCTCACACCCCCAATACAAACATACACCCATCTCCCTATTGACATACTATTAACAGCCTCTGTTACATCCCTGGATTATACACACACAGCTAGCAACCCCAATTTACACTCACAACCCCAATCTCTGCAAATTCCTCCATACCAAAAGTACACTCCCTAAACTCTTACCCGACAGGATGAGCATGTGTATAACCCCTGTACTCTGAATACACCCAGATCCAACACACAAAACATTAAAATGCATACCCCTACCTCTTCTCAAATGCCTGCACACATAGCCTCAAAACACCCAGAACCAGCCCACCACCCAGCCACACCATGCTACACCAAGCGTGCACTCACAAAGGCACTCATGCCCCTCATCTCTCCCCAGATCACACATACACAGTCTCTACACAGCTTTCCTATTACCCCAAACCACCCCTATACCCCAAACAGACATCCATGAGTTCCCCACACAGCCCTAACCCACGATAGAGGCAGCTCTACCAGGGGCATCATGGCACCCCGAGAGGGCATATCCCGCTGAGGTAAGTGCCTCTTGTGTTGCTGCATGTCTTGCTGCTGTTGCAAATCATCCCTTGATCTCACCGAGGCTGACTGGGGCACCCTAAACACGAAGTGGCAGCATATGAGACAGGGAAGAGGGAAACTCCATTCCAGGTGTTCCCTGTCACCATCCATGGCTCCAAAACATCCGATGACCAGCATGAACAAGCAACAGAGACATGGAACTATACCATGATAGACATTAAAATTTTTCTAGAAAAAATTTCTCCAACGGATGGGGGAGAAGGGTGTTCCCCCTAATTATAAAGCCATGCTGTTACAATTCAAAGAAACGTCAGATACAGTAAAACAGGAATGGGACTACATCCATGATGTAGCTAGATATGAAAAAGAATGGGAGAAAATATTTGCAAATCCTGTAGCTGATAAGGTTAATATCCAGGACGTATATACTTGTACACTGTTGGTGGGTATGTAAAATGGGGCACACAGAAAGAAAACCGTATGGTGGTTCCTCAAAACATTAAAAATAGAATTACCATTGGATCCCATAATTCGAGTTCCTATTAAATACTCAAAAAGAATTGAAATTAGGAACTCGAAGTGTTCTGTGTTCACCCACGTTCACAGCACAATTATTCACTATAGGCAAAAGGTGGAAAAACTCAAGGGTCCATTGAGGGATGAAGGGATATACAAAATGTGGTCTATACAAACAATAAATCAATATTCAGTCTTAAAAAGGAAGGGAATTCTGACACATGCTACAACATGGATCAACCTTCAGGCATTACGCTAAGTAAAATAAGCCAGTCACAAGAGGACCAGTACTGTATGATCCCACTTATATGAAGTACATAGAGTAATCAAATTCACAGAGACAGAAAGTACAATGGCGGTTTCCAGGGGTGACGGGACAAGGGAAATGGAGAGTTGTCGTTTCAGGAGTAAAGGCTATCATCGTTTTGCAAGATGAAAAGTTATGTGGATGGATGATGGTAATGACAGCACAGCAATGTAAATATATTTCATGCCTCTGGCCTGCACTCTTACATTGTTAAGATGATAAATTTTATGTTCTGTATATTTTACCAGAATTTTTTTAAATAAAGGAAAATTCAGACATTCATAAAAAGAAACACTGAAGAAGTTCATTAGTAGTAGATCTGCTCAATAAGAACTGTTAAAGGATTCCTTCAGGCTGAAATGAAACGTAACTTGAAACCATATGAAGAATTCAAGGACAATGCTAAAGGTAACTAAACGAAGTTTCAAAGGCCAACATATTTGCATTTAGGGTTTGTCACGCCTCTTTTCAAAATGTGATTTAAAAGACAAATATAGAAAATAGTTATTATAAGGCCATTAATGGGCACACAATACATAAGGATGTAATTTGTGACAAATGCAATGTAAACGAGGATGGGGGATGTAAATAGGCAGAATTTTTGCTATTATTCAATGAAAATGTTATTAATTCAAATTTGTTTTCTCATAAAATTAAGATGCTTACTTGAACCCATAGGACAAGGACTAAGAAAAATACCTCAAAAATATACAGAAAAGAAATAAGAAGAGAATCAAAATGGTAAACTAGGAAAAACATCAATCACCAAAGAATGTAATAATGAAGGGAATGAAGAACAAAAAGGATATAAGATATCTGGAAAATAAATAGTGTAGCAGTAGAAGTAAGTTGAAAGGGCTCAATATAGGATCAACACAAAGAAGACTACCCCCAATCACGTTATAATCTACTTCTTAAATGTGAAGTACAAAGAGAGAATATTGAAAGGAACAAGAGAAAAGTGACTTGACACATGTGAGGGAACTCCCAGGAAACAATTTGTGAATTGCTCAGCAGAAACCTTCCAGGCCAGGAGAGAGTTGGATGATATATTCAAACTACTGAAAAAAACACAACGTGTGAGCAAAAATGACCATAGCTAGCAAAAGTATGCTTTAAAAATAAAGGAGAGATAAAGTCAACCAAATCTAAGTGAGTTCACCACTAGTAGACCTGCCTTATAAGAAATGCTTAAGGGAAATCACTTTGAAATGAAAACATGTAAACAGAAATGCAAAAGCAAAAAAAAAAGCATACATTTCAATGTTAAACTCAGACACACACACACAAATATAGCATAATAACACTGTAATGGTGCTGTATAAAGGACTTTAACCCTGATATAAAAGTTAACATTTGAAAACAACATAAAGAGAAGGAAACTGACCATAAGGACACAAAGTTTGGGTGGGAGCAAAAGAATAGATGTTTAGAACTACAAGATTTCTATGTAGACTTCAGCTAACCACAAAGAAAAGGCCTATTATAAATAAACCAAAGATAAAGAGAAAAGGATCAGAGTAAGTCACTACAAAATAATAATCAAACAACAATGAAATAAAGCTACAGAGAAAGAGGACAAAACAGCTGCAAAACACACATAAGGACTTAACAAAATACCAATGGTTAAGTGCTTACAGATCAATAGTTAGTTTAATATAAATGCATTAATCTTCCCAATCAAAAGGCATAGAGTGGCTGAATGGATATAAAAACAATACTCAACCCGCTGCTGTCTACAAGAGACTCATTTTAGATTAAAAGACACATATAGGCTCAAAGTGAAGTGACGGAAAAAGATACTCCATGCAAATGGCAACAAAAACTAAGTGAGAGTTCCTATATGCCTGACAGACAAAATAGACATTCAGTCAAAAATTGTCTGTATAGACAAAGAAGGTTTCTATAGGATAATAAAAGAGTCAATTCAACAGGAGGATATGACAATTATATATGCATCCAGCATCAGAGCACATAAAGCTCTAAAGGAATTATCGAAATGAATGGGAGAAATTGATTGCAGGACACGAATAGTAAGGGACTTCAGTAACCCAGCTACAATAATGGATAGAACACCCAGACGGAAAAACAATCAACAAACATGGCTTGAACAACACTATGGAGCATATGGTCCTTACCGACATATATAAATCATTTCATCCAACAGCAGCACATACACGTTCATTTCAACTACACACTCAACATTCTCCAGAATAGATAATATGTTAGGCCACAATCAAGTCTTAACAAATTTTAAAACTCTGAAATAATTTCAACTATCTTATCTGATCACAATGGGATGAAACTAGAAATCCCATCATAGTAACAAGACAGGAATATTTGGATATCCCTGGTAGCACAGTGCTTAAGAATCCCACCTGCCAATGCAGGGGACATGGGTTCAATCCCTGGTAAACAAAGATCTCACATGATGCAGAGCAACTAAGCACGTGCACCACAACTACTGAGCCTGAACTCTAGGGACCACGTGCCGCAATTACCGAACCCGAGTGCTACAACTGCTGAAGCCTGCTCGCCTAAACCCTGTCCTCCACAACGAGAAAAGCCACTGCAATCAGAAGCCCATGCAGCACAACAAAGAGTACCCCCCGCTCACTGCAACTAGAGAAAGCCCGCATGCAGCAACGAAGACCGAATGCGTCCAAAAAATTAAATTAAAAAAATTAATAAAGACAAGTAAACAAGAACATTTACCAATATGTGGAAACTAAACAATATCCTCCTTTCCCCCGTTCCACTTTTCATGAGATCTAACTGCCACAGAGCCCTGCGTAAGTCTTAGGTGTACAGCATAAAGATTTGACTTATGTACATTGAGAAATGATTAACACAGTAAGTTTAGTGAACGTCATCTCATAGGGCCACCAAATAAAGGAAAAAGAAAAAAATGATTTCCTCATGATGAGAACTCTTAGGATTTACTCTCTTAACCTTCCTATATAACACACAGCAATGATAATTATATTTATCATGTGGAATAATACAGTCTTGAGCAACCACTGGGTCAAAGAGAAAATCAAAGGGGAATTGAAAAAGAATCTTGACAGAAACTAAAATGAAACACAACACACCAAGATTTATGGGATGCAGCAAAAGCAGTACGACAGGAGAAGTTTCGAGTGGTAAATGCATACATTAAAGAAGAAGTCAAACCTCAAGTACACAATCTCACTTTAGGCCTCAAGGAACTAGAAAAAGAAGAAAAAAGTAATCTCAAATTTAGCAGAAGGAAGGAAACAGTAAAGATTAGAGCAGAAATAAATCAAAAAGACAATAGAAAAACAATAGAAAATAGAAGCAAAACTAAGTGGTGTTTTCTGAAAAGATAAATTTGAAAGACTCCTGGCTATACGAATTAAGAACAATATACAAAAGACAACTCAATACAATCAGAAATGAAAGAGGAGACAATACAAGGGATACCTCAGAAATAAAGGAATCATAAGGGTCCTTTACCAATTATGCCAACAAGTGGGATAATCTAGAAAAAATAGATAAATTCCTACAAACATAAAACCTACCAACACTGAATCAAGATAACATAGACAGGCTGAACAGTCCAATAACAAATAAGGACACTTAATCAATAATTTAAAACAAAACTAAGTAGAAAATCCAGGACCCGATGGCTTCCCTGGTGAATATTGCCCAATATTGGAAGAAGAATTAATACCAATCCTTTTCAAACTCATCCAAAAAATTGGATACGGGGGAACACTTCCAAACTAAGTTTACAAGGCTAGCATTACAGGCACAAGAAAGAAACAAAATGCATCCAAATCAGAAAGAAAGAAGTAAAATTACCTCTG
>NW_021148781.1:0-2764 GCF_002837175.3 Physeter macrocephalus
CATCTTTAATCCATCCAAATACGAATGTGTTCTCCGTCTTTACAATTTTCTAATTGCAGGACAATGTTCTATTAATGGACTCATACAGTAGTTGATTTTTAAGGATTGCCTGTTTCTCACTCAGCAGAATTCCCTGGAGATTCATCCAAGTTGCTGCATGTATCAGTAGTTCCTTCCTTTTTATTGCTGAGCACAACCATGATTTGTTTATCTGTTCACCTCGTGAAGGACATCTGGGTTTTTTCCAGTCTTTAGCTATTAGGAGTAAAGTTGCTGTGAACATTCACGTGCAAGTTTTTGTCTGAACGCAGTTTTCATTTCCCTGTGATAAAGGCCCAAGAGCAGAGTTGCTGGGTAGTATGATAATTGCCTGTTTAGTTTTAAAAGAAACGGACAAGCTATTTTCAGAATGAGTGATTTTACATTCCCTCCAGCAATGTATAAGTGATTCATTTTCTCTGCATCCTCACCAGCATTTGGTGTTTTCACTATTTTTAAAATTTTATCCATTCTGGTAGGTGTATAGTGTAATAATATTTCATTGTGGGTTTAATATGCATTTGCCTTTGGATAGTGGTATACAACATGTTTACATGTGCTACTTTTCCTTCTGTATGTTCTTTCTCTGAAATATCTGTTCTGTCTTATAATTTGTTTTCATTTTATTACTGCTGACTTTTGGGAGTTGTTTAGATATTTGTGGATACTGGTCTTTTGTTGGATATGTGGTTTGCAAATATTTTCTTCCTTTTTGCAGGTTTCCTTTTCATACTGTCTACAGGTTTTTTTTGTTTTGTTTTGCAGAGAGAAAGTTTTAAATTTTTGTCAGGTTCCCGCTGTATTTTCCTTTTATGGATTTTACTTTAGGTATCACGTCTATGAACTTTTTGTTTAGCTGTTGATCCCCAATTTTTTCTCCTTTGCTTTTTTGTAAAGGTTTTATATTTTACATTTCATATTTGCGTTAATTTTGTATAAGGTGTGAGATGTAGGTTGAGGTTCTTTTTTTTTTTTTTTTTTCTTTTTTTTTACCTATGGCTGTCCAGTTGCTGCAGTACCATCTTTGCTCCATTGAATTGCTTTTGTACCTTAATCAAAAACAAATTAGGCATATTTGTGTAGCTCTATTTCTGGGATCTCTATTGCGTTCCACTGATCTATGTTTCTACCCCCCTGCCAAACCACAGCCTTGTGATTATTGTTTTTATACAGTAAGCCTTGCCATCAGGTAGAATGATTCCTCCTACTTTTCTTCTTCTTTTTCAAAGTCATTTTAATTATGGTAGGTCCTGTGCCTTTCCATTCTAATTTTATTTTTATTTATTTAATTTTTAACCATGTAGTTATTTGGTTGCACTGGGTCTGAGTTGTGGCATTTGTGCTCCTTAGTTGCGGCATGCGGGTTCCTTAGTTGTGGCATGCGAACTCAAACGCTTAGTTGCGGCATGCATGTGGGATCTTGTTCCCTGACCAGGGATTGAACCCGGGCCCCCTGCATTGGGAGCATGGAGTCTTAACCACTGAGCCACCAGGGAAGTGTCCCCCATCGTAATTTTAGAATAAGCCTGTTTCTGTTTCCTCCCAGAAATGCTGGGATTTTGATGGGAATTGTGTTAAAACCACAGATCAACTTGAGAAGAACTGACATCTTGCGTATATTGAATCTTCTCTGCCATGAGCATTGTATGTCTGTATGTATGTATTGAGGTCTTCTTTGAATTTTTACATTATCATTTTGTTATTTTCAGGATATAGATCCTATACATCTTTTAAAAATAAGTTTGTACTTGGCACGTCCCTGGTGGTGCGGTGGTTAAGAATCCACCTGCCAATGCAGGGGATGTGTGTTCGATCCCTGGTCTGGGAAGATCCCACATGCCGCGGAGCATCTAAGCCCGTGTGCCTCAACTACTGAGCCCGTTCACCTAGAGCCCGTGCTCCGCAGCAAGAGCAGCAGAGCAATGAGAAGCCCGCACACCGCAACGAAGTTAAGAATCCACATGCCAGTGCAGGGGATGTGGGTTCGATCCCTGGTCCCGGAAGATCCCACATGCCGTGGAGCATCTAAGCCCGTGTGCCTCAACTACTGAGCCCGTGCACTAGAGCCCGTGCTCCGCAACAAGAGAAGCCACAGCAATGAGAAGCTCCCTCGCCGCAACGAAGAGTAGCGTCCGCTTGACGCAAGGACAGACAGCCCGCGCGTAACAGCGAAGACCCAACGCAACTAAAAATAAATAAAGAAGTAAAATAATATAAAATAAAATAAAAATTAAAAGAATCAGTTTTTGCTGAAGTAGTCTATTGTTTTGGATATGTAAATGGTATTATGTTTTTAATTTGGGTTACACCTGGTCATTGTTAGTACAGTTGACCCTTGAACAACATGGCTTTGAACTGTGTGGGTCCACTTACATGTGGATTTTTTTCTGTAAATACTATAGTACTATAGAGTCCGAGGTTGGTTGAATCCACCGATGGGTAACTGCACATACGACCACCATTTATAACGTTACATGTGGATTTTGACTGCGTGGAGAGTCGGTGCCCCTAAAGCTCACATTGTTCAAGGGTCAACTGTATATGGAATGGAGCTTAATTTTAGAACGCTGATCCTGTATTCTGTGACCTGGATGAACTCACTTAAGAGTTTTAAGAGTCTTTTCTGAGCAATTCCTTGGGATTTTCTACATAGCCATCCTTCTTGCATTATGCCAGCTGCAAGTGGGGACCATTGTATTTGTTCCTGTCCAATGTGTATGCTTTT
>NW_021148781.1:5622-8379 GCF_002837175.3 Physeter macrocephalus
TATGCACATCAGTTTTCATTTCTCTGGGCTACCACCCAAGAGCACAGTAGCTGGGTCCTATGGTAATAGTAAGTTGAGTTTTGTAAAATACTGGCAAACTGTTTTCCAGTGTAGCTGTACCATTTTACATTCCCACCAGTAATGTATGAATGATCTAGTTTCTTTCCATGTGCATTTCTGCTCTTTCTTTTTATTATTCCTATGATTAAAAAAGTTGTTTTGGCTGCCCCACGCAGCATGTAGGATGTTAGTTCCCTGATCAGGGATGAAATCCGTGCGCCCTGCAGTGGAAGCGCTGAGTCTTAACCACTGGACCGCCAGGGAAGTCCCTGTGGATTTTGTTCTTTGTTCCTTCCTCATGCTCCAAGCTTCCTTCCTTCATTATATCCTTTTGGTCAGATGAGTTTCTTTTAGCCAGTTTTTAAGGGTAAGTCAGTCAGTAACAGTTTTTTTTTTTTAGTTTTCTTTTGTCTGTGGATGTCTTTATTTTTTCTTCATTCCTGCAGGATAGTTTTGCCTGAAATAAAAATTACTGTTGAGATTTCTTATCTTTCAGCACTTGAAAATGTTTTACTTATCAAAATGTTGTTCAAACAGAATCCGGCAGAGAAATGGGTTGTGAGGCAATGAATTATCCAACGGTACAGGAAAATGACAGCGACGAAGATACTGATTCAGAAAATTCCTTCCCCACTCCTGGTTTTGGTAAGTTTGAAATGATCCCTATTATGATACACTCTAACCTAGATCCATCAGCATTCTTAATATTAATTGTCAGTGACTGCTTTTTCAACATTAAGCTTTTCATTTAGAGATATTTCAGAATCACATGTAGTTGCAAGAAAAAATAGAGAGATCCTGTGTACCCTTTACCCAATACCTCCCAATAGTAGTATTCTGCAAATATATAGTAGAATAACACAACTAGGATTTTGACATTGATATGACCACAGATCTCTTCAGATGTCCCCAGCTTTACTTGTATTCATTTGTGTGTGTGTCTGTGTGTGTGCATGTAGTTCTCCACACTTTTATGACGTGTTTAGGTTCAGGTATTCACCACTACAGTCATGATACAGAGCTGTTCTGTCACTTCCAGGAACCCTCTTTTGGCTTTTTATAACCACACCCACCTCCTTCTTGTCATTCCTTCCCTGCCTTCATCTTTAATCCATCCAAATAAGAATGTGTTCTCCGTCTTTACAATTTTGTAATTGCAGGACAATGTTCTATTAATGGAGTCATATAGTAGTTAATATTTAAGGATTGCCTTTTTCTCACTCAGCATAATTCCCTGGAGATTCATCCACGTTGCTGCATGTATCAGTAGTTCCTTCCTTTTTATTGCTGAGCACAACCATGATTTGTTTATCTCTTCACCTCGTGAGGGACATCTGGTTTGTTTCCAGTCTTTAGCTATTTGTTAGGAGTCAAGTTGCTGTGAACATTCACGTGCAGGTTTTTGTCTGAACGCAGTTTTCATTTCCCTGTGATAAAGGCCCAAGAGCAGAGTTGCTGGGTAGTATGATAATTGCCTGTTTAGTTTTATAAGAAACGGGCAAGCTATTTTCAGAATGAGTGATTTTACATTCCCACCAGCAATGTATAAGTGATTCATTTTCTCTGCATCCTCACCAGCATTGGGTGTTATCACTATTTTTAAAAATTTATCTATTCTGGTAGGTGTATAGAGTAATAATATTTCATTCTGGGTTTAATATGCATTTGCCTTTGGATAGTGATATACAACATGTTTTCATGTGCTAATTTTCCATCTGTTTGTTCTTTCTCTGAAATATCTGTTCTGTCTTACAATTTGTTTCCATTTTTTTTACTGCTGAGTTTTGGGAGTTGTTTAGATATTTGTGGATACTGGTCTTTTGTTGGATATGTGGTTTGCAAATATTTTCTTCCTTTTTGCAGGTTTCCTTTTCATACTGTCTACAGGTTTTTTTTGTTTTGTTTTGCAGAGAGAAAGTTTTAAATTTTTGTCAGGTTCCCGCTGTATTTTCCTTTTATGGATTTTACTTTAGGTATCACGTCTATGAACTTTTTGTTTAGCTGTTGATCCCCAAATTTTTTCTCCTTTGCTTTTTTGTAAAGGTTTTATATTTTACATTTCACATTTGCGTTAATTTTGTATAAGGTGTGAGATATAGGTTGAGGTTCTATTTTTTTTTGCCTACGGCTATCCAGTTGCTGCAGTACCATCTTTGCTCCATTGAATTGCTTTTGTACCTTAATCAAAATCCAACTAGGCATATTTGTGTAGCTCTATTTCTGGGATCTCTATTGCGTTCCACTGATCTATGTTTCTACCCCCTTGCCAAACCACAGCCTTGTGATTATTGTTTTCATATAGTTAGCCTTGCCATCAGGTAGAATGATTCCTCCTACTTTTCTTCTTCTTTTTCAAAATCATTTTAAATATGGTAGGTCCTGTTCCTTTCCATCCTAATTCTATTTTTTATTTTTACTTATTTAATTTTTAAACATGTAGTTATTTGATTGCCCTGGGTCTGAGTTGCGGCAGGTGTGCTCCTTAGTTGCGGTACTCGGGCTCCTTAGTTGTGGCACGCGAACTCAAATGCTTAGTTGCGGCACGCATGTGGGATCTCGTTCCCTGAGCAGGGATTGAACCCGGGCCGCCTGCATTGGGAGCGCGGAGTCTTAACCACTGAGCCACCAGAGAAGTGTCCCCCATCCTAATTTTAGAATAAGCCTGTTTCTGTTTCCTCCCAGAAATGCTGGGATTTT
>NW_021148784.1:0-343 GCF_002837175.3 Physeter macrocephalus
TGCCCCCAATAATTTCCTTTGCTCTGAAATCTACTTTATCTGATATCAACATAGCCATTCCTGCTTTTTCTGATTAACGTTCACATGATATATCATTTTCATCCTTTTACTTTGAACTACCTATATCATGATGTTTAAAGTAAGCTTCTTATAGACAGTATATAGTTGGATCATGCTTGCGATTTTTTAATCTGCTCTTCCAATCTCTGTCTTTGCCTTGGTTATTTAGATCATTTACAGTTAATGTAATTATTGCTATGTTAAAGATTAGGTCTACCATTTTATTTTTTGTTTTGTCTTTTACCTTAGTTTCTCAATCCTGTGTTTCTCTTATTTTGCCTTC
>NW_021148784.1:1628-3258 GCF_002837175.3 Physeter macrocephalus
CAAAAAGGTGTTGCTTGTGTTGCCAGGGGCACTGAGAAATGGTATAGCCCTTTTGAAACATAACTGTAATAGCCATAAAAATGTTCATACCTAGTAATTCCGCCATGAGGTTACAGAAATACTTAAAAATATGGAAAAATCTACATGCATTTAATCATTCAGCACATTCCTCAAACTCCCTGCCATGTATCAGACTCTGGACTAGCTTCTTAGGATACAGTTGTATATGTTCTGGGATGTTAATCCCAGCATTTTTTACAGTAGTGGAAAAATTGGTAGCAGTTTGCATTTCTAACAATGTAGAATAGCTAAGTAAATTATTATATCCATACTATGATATTTTATAAAGCCATTGAAAGTGATAGCTTACTTATGATAAGTGAAAATAATAGGTTATGATTCAGCAGTCTAAAAAAGATGCTGGGGGAAAAAGACCAAAAGTAAATATTAACCAATTTACTTAGATTAAGTGGGATTGAGGGGTTTTGGGGGGTGTTTACTTTTCTCAGATTTCCAAATTTTCTTTTGTATGATTATATTAGATTTACTGATGTTGCTTTTGAAACAATTAAATTTTAACTTTCCAAGTTTGCTGCATGTGCCATGGTTAGAATTTCTACATGTTATAATTAATTTATATATGTATTTACTTATAAAGTGAAAGTAGGCTCCTGCTTTCAAAAATAAATAGCTTATTCTGTTTCATGTCACCCTTGCCACACTTGGAGAGAATGTATCTGATTAGAATAGTATGCGCGTTTATCTCTATAGGGAAAGGTGGAAAGGCTTCTGGGAACCTACAGTGTGCCAAGGCATTGTGGTGGGTAATTGAAGTATATCATCTTAATTTACCTTCAAAAGAATCCATGAAGATGGAAGGTATTATTAGCTCTATTTTATAAAGAACTACAAAATCCAAAAATTAAGCAATTTTATCTGCTAAAATCACAGAGGTAGAAAACAGTAGAACCAGAGTATCTATGTATAATTTTATAAAGCTTATTATATATATTGATTACAACTAATAATGGTGTATTACTTTTGTTTAAGAACATTTTCACAGAATCAGAACATTTACCAGAGAGGCCATATTCCTCCTCCTGGTCCCCACGGAGAGGACCGTTTACACAGGAGGTACTCTTGGAATGTAAAGCCAAATGCCAGTCAAGCAGCGCAGAACAGAAGGTGGTATCCTGGCAGTTACTACAGACTACCCTGTCCGACCTACTATAGATGGACCAAGTGACACAAGCCTACCGTGGAAATCTATCTAGAGACAGAACAGGACTGAAGACAGCCAGAGTGACTTTTTATAAGATCAGGTCAAATGAGGTTTATAATCTATTTTAGTGCCCCCTTATGTGTTCGAGCTTAAGGAAAAATTATATTGATACTTAGCTCCGCTGATAAATTTGCAGTATTTACAACAGTGAAGGAAATAATCTGTCATTCCGGTCTTAAATTTTTTTAAAGGAGGATGATATTTTAGAACTGATAAAAAGTAATAAAGAGCATCCCTTGTAAATTATTTTTAAAAATTCTATCTTCCTCTTCTGGTGTATTTCCTTCTGAATAGACTTGTAATGTTAATGTGTGTGTGTGTGTGTGTGTGTGTGTGTGTGTGTGTGTG
>NW_021148784.1:7699-8377 GCF_002837175.3 Physeter macrocephalus
CTTTCAGGTTGTTCCCTTGGCTATAATGGCTCTCCTATAGCCTCTGTGAACAAATCATTCTTGAAGCCCCCTCTCCTCAGTAAAGCCTTCTCTCCCAACCCTACCCCCCTACTGAATTACTCCTTTTTCTACAAGGTACCTTGTATCACTATTTAGCATTTATTTCATTTATATCTCCTGTTATGTGAAACACAGCTTCTAAGAATGGTCTCAGATTCCCTCAACCTCCTCCCCCTCCCTGAAGGTGCCATCTTCCACCTGGACCACACTCCCCTGTTTTGCCTTTGCCAGCAAACCTAATTAGCACTCTCTGAGCTGACTAGAGCCCAAGTTAAACTCTGGACCTCCATACCAAGCCCTCTCCATTCTCAGCCTTCCCTCCATGTTAGAGTTGGAGGAAATGCTACATATCAGGCCACAACTCTGGCTTTCTGAGCTGCTAGAGAAGGGTGAGATGATGAACAGAAGTGTAGAGGAGTTGGCTCCCATGGAAGGAGCCTTGATTAATGAAATGCGTAAGACAGGAGGAAGCCTGGCAGGCAAATTCCCGCTTCTTTCTCCCTTCTGTGGATTACTCTCAGGAATGGTTTTTCCTTTTAAGCCTCCCAAAGAAAGTCCAGCCTGCTGAATGAACATATATACCAAACAACCTGTGTGTCTTTTTGTCTCATTGTGAAG
>NW_021148785.1:0-8376 GCF_002837175.3 Physeter macrocephalus
GTACCCTAATCCTAACATGTAACCTAACACTAACCCATACCCTAACACGTATGCTAAGCTTAACACATAGCCATACACTACACTGTACCCTAACCCGTTCCCTAACCGGAACCCTAACCGTAACCCTAACCCTAACATGCTCCCTAATCCTAACCTGTACCCTAACCCTAACACGTACCCTAACCTGTACCCTAAACCCAAATCATTACCCCTAAATAATTTTTTAGGGGTACGGCTGTACCCTAAAATAATTTTCTGCTGTTAAAACAAATTAGCAGAACAACAAAATAAAACAGAAAGTAACCAAAGTGTCCCTCAAAAAGCTAAATCTGAAATACTTGGTACTTCTGTTCCATGATCTGTTATGTAGCCTATAAAAAGTGTGAGAGATAAATCTGTTTTTCTACAGTGAGAAACATGATGATCCAGACGTAAGGAACACCCGGATAAAATGAGAAAGCTACACATTATGCTGGTCGTTTCAGGGAGTGGGAAAGGATGGCAAGTGGTAAAATATTAAGGGTAATCTTTTTAAATTTCACTTGTTACAACGAACTTGAATTTTAATTTTATTTTTAAAAATGTAACAATAGAAAATTAAAAGTATATATAGTGTGTTTAATTACATTTCATAGAATTATTATCCCTGAATCATAATTCTGTTAGTACACCAGTGTAGAGATTATTTCTTAATATTTAGGTGAGAATCATTTCCTTCTGTTTTTGAGAAAAATTCTGTAAACTCATTTCCAGTAATGGCACTCTTCCCCAAATCAAAGGTTTAACAAGGGAGATGCAAGCAGAATAATCATGAAAACACAAAGCCATACAACAGCAAGAGAAAATTTCTAACTTCAAATAGCAGCTCAATTTAAAAGAGGGTTTATATCTTCAGAACAAAAGCATGCCTCCTTGACTTTCTAACCAGTTAAAATCTGTGTATTCTACAGAAAAACTCTGATGTTATTCCCATAAAATTACCCTTTACTGCTTCTACCTCCATTAGATTTCCTAAGCACTGGTGATTTAATGTACAGGTTAAAAATAAAATCCTAATGTAATTTATTTATAATATGTATGTGCTTTGTCTTATCCTAGTGTTTAAAGTGTGCTTCATGGCTGGACCCAAAATAACATTACTTTACCTGCTAAGTGATATCTGGAGATTGGGAGAGGTTTAATAAATACCCTAACCCTAACCCTAACCCGTACTCTAACCCTAATCTGTAACCATACCCTAAACCGTACCCTAACACTAACCCGTACCCCAAACCGTACCTTAACCGTATCTTAATTGTGACCCATACCCTAACCCTAACCCGTGCTCTAGCCCTAACCCTAACATGTACCCTAAACCTAACCTGTAACCTAACACTAACCGTACCCTAATGCATACCTTAACCCATAGCCGTACCCTAACCTGTACCCTAAACCATACCCATACACTAATCCTAACCCTTACAGTATCCCGTACACTAACCCGTACCCGAATCGTAACATATAACCTAACACTAACCCATACCCTAATCCTAACCCGTAGCCATACACTAAACTGTACCCTAAACCTAACCCTTACCCTAAACCTAACCCTAAAACAAACCCTAACATGTACCCTAATCCTAACCTGTACGCTAACCCTTACCCGTACCCTAACCCTTACCCGTATGCTAACCCTAACCCACATCCTAACCCTAATCGGTAGCTGTACCCTAACCTGTACCCCAAACAGTACCCTAACCGTAACCCGTACCCTAAATGGTGCCCTAACCCATACCCTAATTGTAAACCGTACCCTAATACTAACATGTTCCCTAACACGTACAGTAACCCTAATCCATAGCCATACCCTAAACTATAACACTACTGCATGCCCTAACCCTAACCCGTAGCCTAGCCCGTACCCTAATCCTAACCCATACCCTAAAGTTAAACAATTACCTAACCCATACACTAACCCTAACTCATAGCCATACCATAAACTAAACCATAACCCTAACCCGTGCCCTAAACCTAACCCTAATCCTAATATTAACCCTAAACCCATCCCTAAACTGTACCCTAATAGTAACCCATACCCTAACACTAACCCGTTCCCAAACCCGTACAGTAACCCTTACCCATAGCCATACACTAAACTATACCCTAACACTAACCCGTGCCCTAAACCTAACCCTAAACCTAACATTTACCCTAATCCATACCCTAACCCGTACCCTAATCCTAACCTGTACCCTAACACTAAGCCATACCCTAACCCATACCCTAACCCTAACCAATAGCCATACCCTAAACTGTACCCTAAACCATACCCGTACACTAATCCTAACCCTTACCCTATGCTGTAAACTAACCCATACCCTAATCCTAACACATAACCTAACACTAACCCGTACCCTAACACGTATCCTAAGCCTAACCTGTAGCCATACACTAAACTGTACCCTAACTCTAACCCGTACACTAACCCTAACCCTAACTCTAACCCAAACCCTAACATGTACCCTAATCCTAACACATACCCTAACCCTAACCCGTAACTTAACACGTACCTTAAATCCTAATCCTTACCCCTATATTAATTTTTTTTATTATTTTAACAGATATTTTTCTGCGTTTAAACAAATTAGCAGAACAACAAAATAAAACAGAAAGTAACCAGAGTGTCCCTCAAAAAGCTAAGTCTGAAATACTTGGTACTTCTGTTCTATGGACTGTTATGTAGCCTATAAAAAGTGTGAGAGCTAAATCTGATTTTCTACAGTGAGAAACATGATGTTCCAGATGTAAGGAACACTGGGATAAAATGAGAAAGCTACACATTATGCTGGTCATTTCAGGGAGTGGGAAAGGATGGCAAGTGGTAAAATATTATCTTTGCCTTTAATCTTTTTAAATTTCACTTGTTACAAAGAACTTGAATTATAATTGTACTTTAAAAAAGTAACAGTGGAAATTTAAAAATATATATATATAGTGTGTTTAATTACATTGCATAGAATGATTATCCCTGAATCATAATTCTGTGAGTACACCAGTATAGAGATTATTTCTTAATATTTAGGTGAGAACAATTTCCTTCTGTTTTTGAGAAAAATTCTGTAAACTCATTTCCAGTAATGGCACTCTTCCCCAAATCAAAGGTTTAACAAGGGAGATGCAAGCAGAACAATCATGAAAACACAAAGCAATACAACAGCAAGAGCAAATTTCTAACTTCCAATAACAGCTCAAATTAGAAGAGGGTTTATATCTTCAGAACAAAAGTATGACTCCTTGACTTATTAACCAGACAAAATCTGTGTATTCTACAGAAAATCTGTGATGTTATTGCCAGAAAACTACCCTTTACTGCTTCTGCCTCCATTAGATTTCTTAAGCACTAGTGTTTTAATGTACAGGTTAAAAACAAAATCCTAATGTGATTTATTTATAATGTGTGTGTTCTTTGTCTTATCCTAGTGTCTAAATTCTTCTCCATGGCTGGACCCCAAATAATATTCCTTTAAGTGCTAAGTGATACCTGGAGAGTGGGAGAGGTTTAATAAATACCCTAACCCTACAGCGTACCCTAAACCTAACCCTAACACGTAACCTAAAACTTACCCGTATGCTAACCCTAACAGGCAGCCTAAACCTAACCTGCAGCCATACCCTAACCTCTGCCCTAAACCGTACCCTAACCCTAACACATACCCTAAATGGTACCCTAACCCATAACCTAAGTGTAACCCGTGCTCTAACACTAACCCTAACCCTAACCTTAACCCTAACACTAACCTGTACCCTATCACTAACTCGTACCCTAACCAGTTGCCTAACTCTAGCCTATAGCTGTACCCTAACCTGTACCCTAATTAATAATGTAACCCTAACCCGTAACCTAACCAGTACCCTAACCCGTACCCTAACCCATACCCTAATCGTAACCCGTACCCTAACACTATCCCATTTCCTAACCCATACACTAACCATAATCCGTAGCCATACCCTAAATTATAGCCTAACCCTAACCCATGCCCTAACCCTAACCCTAACCCGTAGCCTAAGCCATACCCTAATCGTAACCCATAATCTAACACTAACCCATTCCCTAACCCGTACACTAACCCTAATCCGTAGCTATACCCTAAATTATACTCTAACCCTAACCCGTGCCCTAACCCTAACACATACCCTAACCGATACCCTAACCCGTACCCTAATCCTAATCCATACCTTAACATTAATGTGTTCCCTAAGCCGTACAGTAACCCTAACCCATAGCCATATCCTAAACTATATCCTAATCCTAACCCATGCCCTAAGCCTAACCCTAACCCTAACCTTAACCCTTAACCTAAACCTAACCCATACCCTAAACCTAACCCATGCCCTAAGCCTAAGCCTAACCCTAACCTTAACCCTTAACCTAAACCTAACCCATGCCCTAAGCCTAACCCTAACCCTAACCTTAACCCTTAACCTAAACCTAACCCATACCCTAATCCTAACCCATATCCTAACACTAATCCGTAACCCTAACACGTACACTAACCCTAACCCATAGCCGTACCCTAACCTGTACCCTAAACTGTACCCGTACACTAATCGTAACCCTTACGCTATCCAGTACACTAACCCGTGCCCTAATCGTAACACCTAATGTAACACTAACCCATACCCTAACACGTACCCTAAGCCTAAACCGTAGCCATACAGTAAACTGTACCCTAACCCTAACCCGTACCCTAACCCTAACAGTAAACCAAACCCTAAAATGTACCCTAATGCTAAACTGTACCCTCACCCTAACCTGTACCCTAACCCGTACCCTAACTCCTAATCCTTACCCCTAAATTGTTTTTTTATTATTTTAAAAAATGTTTTTCTGTGGTTAAAACAAATTAGCAGAACAACAAAATAAAACAGAAAGTTACCAGAGTGTCCCTCAAAAAGCAAAGTCTGAAATACTTGGTACTTCTGTTCTATGGACTGTTATGTAGCCTATAAAAAGTGTGAGAGCTAAATGTGTTTTTCTACAGTGAGAAACATGATGTTCCAGATATAAGTGAGAAAAATTCTGTAAACTCATTTCCAGTAATGGCACTCTTCCCCAAATCAAAGGTTTAACAAGGGAGATGCAAGCAGAATAATCATGAAAACACAAAGCAATACAACAGCAAGAGAAAATTTCTAACTTCCTATAACAGCTCAATTTAGAAGAGGGTTTATATCTTTAGAAAAAAAGTATGACTCCTTGACTTTCTAACCAGTCAAAATCTATGTAGTCTACAGAAAATCTGTGATGTTACTGCCAGAAAACTACCCTTTACTGCTTCTGCCTCCATTAGATTTCCTAAGCACTAGTGTTTTAATGTACAGGTTAAAAACAAAAGCCTAATGTGATTTATTTATAATTAAAAACAAAATCCTAATGTGATTTATTTACAATGTGTGTGTTCTTTGTCTTATCCTAGTGTCTAAAGTCTTCTCCATGGCTGGACCCCAAATAATATTCCTTTACGTGCTAAGTGATATCTGGAGAGTGGGAGAGGTTTAATAAATACACTAACCCTAAAGCATACCCTAAACCTAACCCTAACCCGTACCCCTAACCCTTACCCATACGCTAACCCTAACAGGTACCCTAACCCTAACCCGTAGCCATACCCTAACCCGTACCCTAACCCTAACTGGTACCCTAAACTATACACTCACCCGTACCCTAATTGTAACCTGTGCTCTAGCACTAACCCTAACCCTAACCTTAATCCTAACCCTAAGTCGTACTCTAACACTAACCCGTACCCTACCAGTACCCTAACCCTAACCGATAACCGTACCCTAACCTGTACCCTAAATCATAATGTAACCCTAAACCGTAACCTAAACAGTACCCTAATCGTAACCCGTAACCTAACACTAACCCGTTTCCTAACCCGTACACTAACCCTAATCCGTAGCCATACCCTCAATTATATCCTAACCCTAACCCATGCCCTAATGCTAACCCTAACCCGTACCCTAAACCATACCCTAATTGTAACTCGTACCCTAACACTAACCCGTTCCCTAACCCTTACACTAACCCTAATCTGTAGCTATACCCTAAACTATACTCTAACCCTAACCCGTGCCCGAACCCTAACCCTAACCCATACCCTAATCCTAATTCGTACCCTAACACTAACACGTTCCCTCACCCGTACACTAACACTAATCCATAGCCAGACCCTAAACTACACCCTAACCCTTACCCGTGCCCTAACCCTAACCTTAACCTGTACCCTAATCCTAACCTGTACACTCACCCTAACCCATAGCGATACCCTAAAGTATATCCTAATCCTAAACCGTCCCCTAACCCTAACCTTAACCCTAAACCTAACCCGTACCCTAACCCTAAACCTCACCCTAACCCTAACCCATAGCCGTACCCTAACCTGTACCCTAAACAGTACCTGTATACTAATACTAAACCTTACCCTATCCCATACACTAAACTGTACCCTAATCCTAACCCATACCCTAACACGTACCCTAAGCCTAACCTGTAGCCATACACTAAAATGTACCCTAATCCTAACCTGTGCCCTAACCCTAAACCGTACCGTAACCCTAACCATAACCTTACCCTAACCCGTACCCTAACCCTAACCCATACTCTAAACCTAAACTGTACCCTAACCCAACCCATACCCTAACCCGTAACCTACCCCTAAACCATAGCCATACCCTAACCTGCACCCTAAACCGTACTGTAACCATAACTCTATCCCTAACCCTAATCCTAACCTGTACCCTAACACTAACCCATTCCATAACCCGTACACTAACCCTAACCCTTAGCCATACCTTAAAAGATGCCCTAACCCTAACACTAACTGGTACCCTAACACTAACCCGTACCCTAATCCTAAGCCGTATCCTAACACTAACCCATACCCTAACCCGCACACTAACCCTAAGCCGTAGTCATACCCTAACCTGTACACTAAACCATACCCTAACCCTAACTCTAACCCTAACCCATACCCTACCCTGTACACTGATCCTAACACGTACCCTACACTAAACCGTGCCCTAACACGTACCCTAACCATAACCCATAGCCATACCCTAACCTGTACCCTAAACTGTACCCGTACACTAATCTAACTCTAACCCTATCCCGTACACTAACCCGTACCCTAATCCTAACCCGTACCCTAACACTAACCCGTACCCTAACCCGTACCCTAAACCCTAATCCTTAACCCTAACTTAAGGTTTTTTTTGTATTTTAAAAAATATTTTTCTGGGGTTAAAACAAATTAGCAGAACAACAAAATAAAAGAGAAAGTGACCTGAGTGTCCCTCAAAAATCTAACTCTGAAATACTTGGTACTTCTGTTCTATGGACTCTTATGTAGCCTTTAGGAAGTGTGAGAGCTAAATCTCTCTTTCTACAGTGAAAAACATGTTGTTCCAGATGTACAGAACACCTGGATAAAATGAGAAAGCTACACAGTATGCTGGTCGTTTCAGGGAATGGGAAAGGATGGCAAGTGGTAAAATATTATATTTTCCTTTTATCTTTTTAAATTTCACTTATTACAAAGAACTTGAATTAAAATTGTACTTTACAAAAGTAACAATGGAAATTTCAAAGAAAAAATATATATTGTGTGTTTAATTACATTATATAGAATTATGAAATGCTGCCGCCCTCTGGACGTTACCTGCAAAAGCAGCTTTAAAATCTGTGCTAATGGTCACTTCTTATGAACAAGTACTGCTGGGCTGTAAATGAAACCTGCCCTCATAATATCTTGACCGAGGGAAAGGATAAACAATTTCAAAATGTGGCACATATTTCAAGAAAACAATTTGAAGAACTCAGCTGTAATAACAGTTTGAAAAATAAAAGGACATGTCTGAAGCTCTATTTCCAGGGATTATGAGACACATGCAAATCCAACCAAACAGAGGTATCAGCTCACACCCCTCCGAATAACCATCAGCAAAAAAAGTACAAACGATCAATGCTGAAGAGGTTGTGGAGAAGTGAATACCCTTAATTTGAAGTGGGATGTAACCTGGTAAGAGCCACTAATGGGAACAGAAAGGAGGTGCCTTTAAAAGGTAAACATTGAGCTACTACATGATCCAACAGGCCCACTCCTGGGCCTATAACCTAAGAAGACAGAATTGGAAGGACACAGGCAGGCAAATCTGCACTGCAGCAATATTACAATAGACAAGACATGGAAGCAACCAAAAAGTCCATCAAGAGATGAGTGGACAAAGAAGAACTGGTACATGTGCAGATCGAATATTAGCCAAGGAGAAAAATGAAAAAAATGACATTTGCAGCTCCATAGATGAGTCTAGAGGTAATCATGCAACTGGTAGTAA
>NW_021148790.1:0-1619 GCF_002837175.3 Physeter macrocephalus
AAGGATCAGTTCCCTGGGTGGCTGATTGAAGACATATTGCTTCGCAGTTTCAGAATTATTATTGTTGCTATTCTTCCTTCGTCCTCTTACTCCTTTCTGCATCTTTCCCTAGGCTGTCCTTGAGCTGCTTTCCTCTGGTGGACGGGCTTAGCCTTCGTCCCTCAGGCCTTGAGAATTCGGGCGTGATTCAAGTCAAGGTCAACTGTTCGTCACTGTTGTATGCGAGATGACAAAGCTACACCCCTCTCGAGCACTGTCTGCAGGGGCAGTGGCAATTTTTGTTGCGCTTCTCTCCTCGGCTGCCGAGCCCAGCGCAGCTCTAGAAGTACCGGCATTCACTTACAATCAGAGAAGAGTTTCCAGTGCTGCTGTACCAACAGACAAAGATTCCGACATCTTTAACAATGATTACCCAGACTCTGAAACGTCCACTTATGCCCCTATCACCAGAAGTTGGAGCAGATATGCCCGCACTCCCTACGCTTTCCTGGGTCGTCCACATGAATGGGCCAGGGCAACGACAATGCCCCGTGGGGCTGGTAAGACTTTCCCGCGGCTCAGTGCTGCACAAATGGAAGGCGGACAGGAACCAATTCAGGCGAGCGTCGATCTCGGCCTAGGTAATAGAGGAAAGATAGGAGCAATGCCTCCGCAGGATGGCTTTGATGAATTGAACGTACAAGATGAGCAGCCCGTAGAGCCGGAGCAGGTACCCGAAGCAGAGGCAGTGACTCAGCCACAAGGACGCCGCTCTACGTTACGTGGCCGCCTTGCCGCCGTGAGGGAGAGAATGGTGAGATGGAGGCAGTCTATGGGTTCAAAACTCAGACAACTGGGCGCGAGAATGCGGGGTTGGGTACAGAGGCGCAGAAGAGGAGGACGAGGTCCAGCAGAGCCAGTAGACGCTGACGTGGCGCTTCCACCGGATTCAAGTGCCTGACATCGATCGAAAGAAGTGACGAAGAGAAGAAACATGGTAGCAACTCTCGTGTGCACGTGTGTATGTGAACCGGGGAGGAAGCGACAAGGATGCAGTGGCGTTTTCGATCTTCGGTGACGAACGAGGGCTCCACTAAAATTATGGATTCTTCAAAGGGAGAAACATTCCTATGTTGGAATCTGTCAATCTATAACATCCACTAGAAAAATGTTTCGGAATTATATCTGTTGGTTCTACAGAGTTTCGAAGCGCGCAGTGCTCAGTAAAGCCACAGTGGCGCCCTCGTCAGCACATCAAGCAAGTTCTTGAGCGTGTGTGTCTGTATGCAGTCTATGCGCAAGCCCCGCCAAGTGTGTGGAGGTGTTAAAGTGTGTGCAAAGTATGCAGGTCGATGAGGACAACCAATGCCTTTATACGCGACAGGGAACGAGCCGCGTTGATGAATCGGCTCATTTCTGTCTAACCACCGGCCGTGTTGTGTCACACGATCGGAGGCACTTCTACAGCTGCTCACTAGCGGCAAGTGGATGCCGTAGGGGCGCCACCCGCAAGAACTGATACGCCCATGGAATCGTGAATTCACATTGTAGCTCTACTTGTGTAGTGCGATAGCATGTGGCTTTCTGTCATACTTCTGAATCCTAAAGGGTCCTTTTTGGCTTGTGAAGCGAATGTGCCA
>NW_021148790.1:7962-8372 GCF_002837175.3 Physeter macrocephalus
CCGTCATACCCTATCTTCGTAAGTACCTGTGGTAACGAGAACGCAAAATATAGAATCAGCCTCCCAACACATACACGTTTTTACCGGGCTATACATGTGTAATGCTCACCCATTCTTTCGTGCAAGACTGCATTCACCTTTGACGTAAGTGTTTCCCCCCTGTGCTTTCTTATCAAGGTCACAAACGCATAACAGTGCGCCGTGCTCGGTAAGCGTTTGTGCACCCGACCTGCGTGATACACAGGAACACATTTGATCTCCAGTCTGTTCTGCCAAGGTGTCTTAGCATGAGGGGTCACGGCAGAAGACTGGTGAGGTCTCGCGTGCAGTTTTTCTTAAAAGAAATCCCTTACTTGATTACGAAGAGGAACAGCGCCAACGAATTTTCCTTAGCGACAAAAGGACTGTGC
>NW_021148791.1:0-2036 GCF_002837175.3 Physeter macrocephalus
ATCAAGAGTGGATTTAGGTACGATCATCCCAAGTGAAATAAGTCACACAGATAAAGAAAATTTTGATATCACTTATAGAGGGAATGTAAAAATCGCTCCCCAGGCACTGAATTACGAAACGGAACAGAGTCACGCTTTTACGAAACGCACCTATGCCTGCTTAACGGGAAAGGTGATGTGGGATGATGCATAAAACACGAGTTTGAAATTAGAAAAGATACCGTCCCGAACACCTAATATGTAATGGACACGACGTACTCCTTGCTCAATGAGGTGGACTCAACAGCCCCTGTGTATCACAGAAGAATATATCACACTAGTAAGCATCTTAAAACCGAAGTATTGATATCTCTCTGTGAGTGAATCAAGTGTGTGTAAAGCAGCATAAACAAAGCTGTAAATGTCAGCTAAACCCCATTATAAAAATACATTTCCAAAACAAAAAAGAAACAAGCATGGAAAGAGAGAGAGAAATTCTTCCAAAATGCGTTCAGGGGCTGTGATGCAACCAGGATGGACCCCAATTACACCAAAAGCTGGATGAGAGATGAGGCTGGAAACTCGTGGGGCTGAGACGATTGGTGAGGATGGGTGAGCAAATTCAGACCATTTAAATAATACTGCGTGCTACCCATTTCACGAGTCCCAACGCTCCAGGTTCAGGGGAATGTTCTTACAGCTCAAAGTTGCATGGGCAACCCAGAGGATGGTCCACCGTGTGATTGGGAAAGGTTTCGAACACACACCTCATTTTTCATCTCCTGCTGCTCGGCTTCGCCCTACCAGCTGCATGACTGACAATCTACCCACTTGGAGAATCGGTACCTTTAAGTTCCTCTTTCGCACACTTTGCCATTTCTGCCGAGGAGGAACGGGAAGAGAGACCAGCTGGACGTGTTTGGACAGGCACATGTCACTCTAATTTCCCATCCGGAAGAAGAATTAACCAAAGGCTCAGCCGGCCGCCCCGGAAGCACAATAGGGCCTGAAGCCATCTTGGGGCTGTGCGCCCAGCACACAAGGAAGCCAGTGGACAAATGGAACTCAGGGCCACTGCAATTCACACACATGCAGACTGCTAAATGACAACGACCATCCCGAAATACATTGAGGTAAGGCAAAGAAGGGCATTTGAACAGCAGGCAGAATTGCACGAAACTGATTTCAAGAGGTAGGTGGAAATCGCCTTGAAAGCACAGGAAAAGCAGCAGACCGTCGAGCAAGATGCAGTTGGCCAAAAAGGGCGTATGCGTTTTCTCCTGAATATACGCATACGCCGTTTTTGGCCAACCAGGCAAGCCGGCAACGCAAATCGGCGCTACAAAGAAGTCTCACTTCCCTGCGGGCAAAAGGGCCATGCCAAAAAAGTGCAAAAGCCAGAAATGCAGGACAGGCCCTGGAGGACACGGAGCCTTGTTACGCTGATGGGCAGGATGTCAATTGCCGACAGCCACTCGGGAGAAGTGTACGGAGTTTCCTAAAATATCTCAAAAACCGCTCCAGAGCATAGGGCACCGCCACTCACGGGCATGTACCTTGGGAAGACTACAAACCTACAAGCCACAGGCACCCCAAAGCTTACGGCTGCTCTGTTTACAAGCACCTCGACTTCAGTACACCTTCCATATCCCAGGGAAGAGAAAAATGGATGCAGAAGTGGTGGTACTTAAGTACAATGGACTATCACTCAGCCAGGAAATCAAAGTCCTAAGGCAGGGAGCAGCATAACCAGGGCAATTCGGGACGGTGATCCGAAGTGAAATAAGTCACACAGAAAAAGAAACTAATCCTAAGCTATCACTTAGAGAGGGAATGTAAACGTGGCTACACACGAACTGATTTACAAACCAGAACACAGCCACACACGTAGAAAACACACTTAGGCCCGCTACGGGGGAAAGGTGAGGCGAGGTGATGCATCCAACAAGAGTTACAAATGAGCACAGATACCGTTCCATACAGCAAACATGTAAAGGACAAAACCTGCCCCTTGTACAAAGGACTGGACTCAGCACCCCCGCTTCACCGCAGAAGGG
>NW_021148791.1:7847-8371 GCF_002837175.3 Physeter macrocephalus
CTGGCAATCTCCCCACTTGGGGAATCAGCACCTTTAACTTCCTCTTTCGCCCACTTTGCCATTTCTGCCGAGGAGGAACGGGAAGAGAGACCAGCTGGACGTGTTTGGACAGGCACATGTCACTCTAATTTCCCATCCGGAAGAAGAATTAACCAAAGGCTCAGCCGGCCGCCCCGGAAGCAGAATAGGGCCGGAAGCCATCTTGGGGCTGTGCGGCCAGCTCACACGGAAGCCAGTGGACAAATGGAGCTCAGGGCCACTGCAATTCACACACCTGCAGACTGCTAAATGACAACGACCGTCCCGAAATACATTGAGGTAAGCCAACGAAGGGCATTTGAACACCAGGCAGAATTGCACGAAACTGATTTCAAGAGGTAGGTGGAAATCGCCTTCAAAGCACAGGAAAAGCAGCAGACCGTCGAGCAAGATGCAGTTGGCCGAAAAGGGCGTATGCGTTTTTGCCTGAATATATTCAGTTAAAAACGCATACGCCCTTTTGGCCAACCAGGCAAGCCGGCAAC
>NW_021148793.1:0-192 GCF_002837175.3 Physeter macrocephalus
AGAGTAGTCGCATTCGCAAACTCACCTTCGCAGACACTGCATTTGCAGATAGAGAGAGCAGCGAGACGGACGAAGGAAAGCGCACATTACACGTGCAGCTTGATGGTGGGGAGCATGCGCACCGTGCAGGCATGTAGCCCGTTTACCCGAGCGTTGTCCTGACAGCCTTGTGTGCAGGAGCTGGTGCGGCAA
>NW_021148793.1:2658-3273 GCF_002837175.3 Physeter macrocephalus
AAGGAGGTACGTGCGAATCACGGCGCGATTTCTGAGCCTGCTGCTGTAAACCACGGTGCCGCCGAGTAACAGGTAAACCTCGTTTGAAGCCGGCTGCGCGTACAGACTAATGCGGAAGTGTTGAGTAAGTTCTGGGTGCATGGATTGGGGCGGCATAACTGTTGCCGCGTTCACTCCGTGTTACGAGTACATCCGCAAGTAAGACCATCGAGAGCGTTCCTAATGGCCAGACGAAGAAACGGGAACACAAGTGGTGTCATGGTCTACGTGATGAGGGAAGAGCCGTGAGCGAGCACAGGGTCTCCCTTTGGTCAGTGGGCGGCCGAAATATTTCCACTGAGTGAGAATGATGGGAGATTGTGCTGGCGCAGGCTAGGAAGGTACCCAAGGCTTCATGACGCGTGAAGCACCTTATCTGGTTGTCCGTGATGCGGATAGCATTCTCGTGAATGCTGCTTGTGCGCATCGTCTAAAAGACATCTGCGCTCCAATCCGTGCACGTTGTCCTGACGTAGTGGCGACAGTGATACTCTGAACGTGGCGCGAGAGCGGTTGACGTGGCGCACTTGTTGAGCGGGTGCAACGTGTCAAGGGTATCGCGCGTTTCGGCGCCGA
>NW_021148793.1:4682-6138 GCF_002837175.3 Physeter macrocephalus
TGTGATGTTCCCAAGACAGCTGTAGACTAGGGAAATAGTTTTCACTTTTTGAGGAGGGCCCGGAGTGGAGAGACGAAGAGAACATAGATCCGACCGTAACGCCTCGTGGAGCGAATAGATGTTGAACGGAGCAGCAGCATCCACGAATGGTGCCCAGAAAACCACCGCATTCCCATCGGCAATTTTACTCGTGTACGAGACGTGATCGGAATTGTCGTCCAGCAGAACGAACCCGTCGATTTTTACAGGCAGAGTCCAGTAACGAGGTCAGCGTCGTCTGCAGAAAAAGCACAGAGACACACAAACAGGCCCGGACAGACGTCTAAAGCGCCTTCGCCAATAGTCAAAACCTAGCATCACTGAAAACTCAGCCTGGCCCATGTCCTTCGCAGACGAGATGACGCGGCAGACGGATAGGGCAAGACTCACATAGACGTAAAGCTACGAGGACACACAGCCTCTGAGCTCTGCCGGTATATCAGCATTTTGCCCAAGCGCCGTTTTGTCGGCCACGTACGCAGGAGCTGTTGTTTTGCAACTAGTAGACGAACCGAGAGATGCGGTATGCTTCTCTGGTCTGACGATGACAAGGATGTACGTGCGAATCATGGTGCCGTTTCTTAGTTTGTCTAGACCGCGATGCGGCAGGGCTGCAGGGGTACCTCACTGGAAGCCGGCTGCGCGTACAGGCTAGTGCGGAAGTGTTAAATGGAGTCAGAGTGTATACATTGAGGCGATGTAACTCTTGGGACGCCCACTTCTCGCTGCGAGGATATGAACGAGTAAGAACGCCGAGTCCATTCTGAACTGGCGAGAGAAGCAATGCAGAGAGTGTCGTTGTCTTGGACGACCGTACGAGATGACAGACCTAGGCGAACAAATGAATGCGCCTGTAACAAACGAGCGGACGTCGAACTTCGATGGAACAGGAAGAACAGGTGGTCGAGCTGACCGACGCTACTGATGGGAATAAGGCAGCGACAGTCATGCATGACTCTGCCTGATTGTCCATGATGAGGCTAGCATTCTCGTGAATGCCGTCCTCGTGTTTCGCCTACCAAAAGATATCCGACGCCCAATCCGCCCACGTGATTCGCATGCAGCGACCACAGTAATGTTCCTAATGCGGAGCAATGGCGGCTGCCGACAGGCACACGTTGAGGCACAGCAACGTGTCAAGGGCAACGCATGTTTTGTCGTGGATCCAATCGAAACAAGATTTGTGTACGGAATTCATTTTGCATGTTTCCTGATTTGTAGCTTCCGTGCGCGGATTGGCATTCCTGATGTTCAAAGAATGAAATCGCGTCACAAATGCCAGCCGACGGACAAGTCTCGATTCTGGACAAAGGATATCTGTGCTCCTTCTGCATCAGAACCCCATCAAGGCGACCTCCAGTGCAATCGATCTGATGAGCACTGCAGTTACTCATCAGCCACAAAATGCATGCATCAT
>NW_021148793.1:7270-8369 GCF_002837175.3 Physeter macrocephalus
AGATGCTGTTGACACGTGCGTGCGCATCACTATGTTGTGTCAGCTGGTTGAGAGCAGCTTCGGTGGGCATGAATCGCGGTACTGGCGTGTATCGCCTGCTGCATCAACTGCAGACAACGCCTTGTGGCCGTGCTGAGATGTTCACAAGACAGCTGTAGACTAGGGAAATAGTTTTCAGTTTTTGAGGAGGGGCCGGAGTGGAGAGACGAACAGAACGTAGATCCGACGGTACCGCGTCGTGGAGCGAATAGATATTGAACAGAGCAGCAGCATCCGGCTTGGCCGCCCGTGACACGTAGGGGCCAGCCGCAACAGTATGGAGGTCAGCACAACAGGGCCAGAGACGCGCAAACGGAACACGACTGGAGCGGTGCGAGGAACCTCACAAGAGTAGTCGCATTCGCAAACTCACCTTCGCAGACACTGCATTTGCAGATAGAGAGAGCAGCGAGACGGACGAAGAAAAGCGCACATTACAGTTGCAGCTTGATGGTGGGGAGCATGCGCACCGTGCAGGTATGTAGCCTGTTTACCCGAGCGTTGTCCTGACGGCCGTGTGTGCAGGAGCTGGTGCTTCAACTCCTGAAGGGCGTTGACGATAGGATGTGCCACTGGTGTGTGACGACTCCAAGGAAGTACGTACCAGAATGGTGTGGGTTTTTATTCTGCTCCTCGAGACTGGAATGCAGCGCGTCATGTGGGGTATCTCGTTTGGTGCCTGTAGCGCGTGCAGAGCAGCGGAGGAAGTTTTAGTGGAGTCAGAGTCTATAGGCTGAGGCAGCATGGCTGTTGCCTTCTTTAGTCCATGTTGCGAGTAATCCAGCGATTAAGTTCAGCGACAACATTTTCAGCGGGGAGAGGAAGGAATGCAGACCCGGTTGTTGCTGCGGTCCACGTGAAGCGCGATCGAGCAGAAAGACGCGCTTGTGAGCAACGGGCGGACGCGGTATTCCGTTTGAGTGGCACGGAAGATAGGTTTTTATAACGCAGGAAAGGGCTTGGAACAAGGCGGCAAAAGTCGTTGATGCGTTGGCCTGGTTGTGCATGAGGTGGACAGCTTGCTCGTAAATGTTCTGTGTGCGTTGCCTGGAGGGGTACT
>NW_021148796.1:0-1213 GCF_002837175.3 Physeter macrocephalus
ACGAAGAGGGAAGATAGTGTACTGGAGCCGAGGCACGCCCACGTAGCCGATGATAACAGCAGAGCAGAAGCAGCAGCAGCAGATGATGAACAGCAGGGGCGGCGCCACAACAACAGCAGTAGCGGCAAAAAGTCACAGACGGACGTCAGCTGTTCGGTAGAATACTGTGGAGAAGAGATGCGTCTAAAAAAGTGGGTTTGTCGACCAGGCGGATGTGCCTTCTGGGTAGATTACTAGATTCTGTCATCCCCCATTAGTAGACAAAGGTGTTTTTCTTGGGTGCCGAAACAGGCATATTGATATATCCTTGCATTGTCCATCCTTCCTGGTGCAGTTACTACCTATTCTTCGTGTCTGGCAATAGGTGTCTGCTTGGCCACCTGTTTTATGTGGTTCACATCTCACTACTTCTTTGTAAAAGGCTCCACGCTACGGACCACGCGGAAGAATGAACAGTGGTCTGACGCAGCTTATTAAATGCATTTTACTCTACTGTAACCGACTCACTACACGAGACACACATATACGAGTGTCTACACTGTTTACCCTGCAAGCACTGCTGAATATTACGCCCTTTTCAAGTACTAGCACTAGTGCTTCGTACGCGTCCCAGGAGGATGATGAGTACTTCCATCTGTGACGAGTGGAGGATGTGAAGGTTGGCAAGGCGGCAACATATGCAGTGCTGATCATCAAGGCACGTATGAGCACTTTGCACCACGTAGAGATACTGTAGACGTGCCTTTCATTGGACAATATACACCTGATAACCACGCGATATATAAGGCCAGCTGTGGAGAGTAAGCTGACGACGTCCCTCACCCGTCGCAGAACTGTAGCGATTATGGACGGGCCCGTTCCTGCTGGAAAAGTCCAGACGATATGCCTCTGTATTCAGCGGCGTAGACTTCTAGCACGGGGAAACAAAGCCTGAGTACAAACATTGTTCAAAAGTATAGTTGCTACGTGCCTGAGTTACAGGTTTTGAATGAACTATCAGCTGTGGAGCTTCTCAAGCCGAAAATGTCTACCGTCACTCCGACAGCAGCCGCGAATGGCGTCAGCGCCTAGGTATTCCAGTAGATAGATTAACGCTTTCGACGAACGCAGCTGCTTCAGTCATACATTCTACTTGTGAGGCTACACTACGGACGAGCACGAGCAGCTTGATGGTATGCGAGGGATGGAATCATGTGCGCCCACTCATATATAC
>NW_021148796.1:1772-3250 GCF_002837175.3 Physeter macrocephalus
AATGTCGAGGCGGTGTTCTTAGCTGCTCCGTGTACATATCGATTGTGCGGCCAGAAAAAACTCGTTGTCCCTTCCGTCTAGAGCACGTCAGTACGAATGCCGATTGTGTCTCAACACGTCGAAGCTCCATATTGCCTCAGGGCTTCCTAAGTAGCGTTGTGTAAGAAGAGTCCCGACGTTGTGGTGCAGGCCGCTCTAGATAGAAGGGGACTAACATGTGATAGCCTGTAACAAAGTTGTTTCCTGGCTTCTTGGAGGAGGTTGAGACTGCTACGCATGCGAGGCTAAGCTTGCGAACGTGAGCTACTTCGACGCTGGAGATCAGTTTTTGACGAAACATACCACCGCGTATCAGAGTGGCTGCGTCCAGGCATGTGCTATTGTCTCGCAGCGTATTGAGGTATCTTTTATTTCTCTAAAAACAGCGGTTTTCCTGAGTTCTAATAGTGATGTTGCGTGCATCTCTGTACTTCAGCGAATATCTGCCGATTCAGCTGGAGTCAAATGCTCGGGCTGTTTTCACACGGTGAACCTGAGCACGACAGCACGAGACGTCAACCATGTCATTCTTCTGAGGTGCATTAAGGGTGTGCAATGATGGTGCACTTGTCTGCAGACTTGTGTGGGTGTGCGGGTATGGGAGGACTTGAGTGCATCTATGCGATATATCTGGATATCTCAGTAGTACACAGAAATCACGACTCAGCGGCGACGCCGGCCAATGTCACGGTGTGAATGTATTTCGTCAGAACTGGATACGTTAGAAGGCCTGCATTTAGGACACCTGTTGTGCAAGCACCTGTCTGTTCTTTATACTCTCATACTTGCATGCACATCTGTCCACTGCAGGATATGCAGGCAGACTGAACTTGCCTTGCATGCAGTCCTTGCCTTGTTTACCAAGCTCCCTGCAACAGCACTGCAACGTGACATCAGCGGAAAGCCTACACCTGGCTCCAGAATCTGGCACAGTTGAGTGAAGTTGACTAAACAATGTTTGCGTTAGTCTAAAAACAGGGGCGTGTGGTTCGTCCGTGACACTGCGTCGGATCGGACTTCTACGGGAAGAGGGATGTCTCCTTTGTAATGGGCATCAAGTTCAAAATGTGGCATAGTGCACTACTGTCGAGGCACCGTCCCACCGTAAGGCCGCCTTCCAAAACGGTACACTTGAGTGTGTCCCACGACATCACCGCAAGCAGTACATGTAGATATCCACGCAGCGAACTGAACGCGAAACGACTGCGAACTGCAACGTTACGGGCGGAGAAACTGCATACCTTTTTTCTTCTCCCTGCATTGCTGAAGAACTGGGTGACGACATCCATGCGACACGTGATCACAGGAATGGACGACGATACACAGGCCAGTAGGTGCGTGGTACATGTTTATGCATATACAGGCCCACGCGTGCTAGTGGGTGGACGCAATTCTTGTCGGAACTCACTGTGAATTTGCCTTTGACGACTACTGAAAAA
>NW_021148796.1:3822-4238 GCF_002837175.3 Physeter macrocephalus
TCGCGTTACACTGTGCTTCACTGACGTCAGCTTGCACTCGATTACGTCCCCCCTGCCTGTACACCATGGGGGAGACGCACTGAGACATGGACGGCTTTTCGACGCTGCTGCTGGCTGCTTTTATGCCGACGACAGCGTCAGGCAGCGTGACGCTTCACCTTTTTTATTGCCTACCTGGATCTACTGCGGACTGCACACCAACTTATTAGCCTCAACCATGCTTCGGAGGGCAGCCGAGTGCAACAAGAACGGTACGCCACATTTACCACTATGGGAAACCTCCCGGTATCCGCTTTGCGAAGCGGGTTTCTCGTGTGCTGTGGCTTTCAGTGATTCTCCGTATGGTGCCACTGTTTGTGGTCACCAAGCGTTTGACGCCACTGATCACTCTGTCACTGCTCAGAAATTACATTGTC
>NW_021148796.1:7856-8365 GCF_002837175.3 Physeter macrocephalus
CCTGCGCTCACCCTGCGCTACAGCCACAAAAGGAAAGATGAAGGTGCATGTAGCAGCGCCGTCCTCATCTTAGAAACAACCAGATGACACTGCTGTAGAAAAGTATTTTACCACTTTGACTGCAACTGTGATAGAAGGATGAGCCCTGCGGCCACTTACAAGCAGTGCTTTCTCGCAAATTTCGTGGGCAGTGATGCCACTAACGATCAAGGTGATGGGCACGCAAACGTTTTCTTGCGTTAGTATAGATACGCCGTTAGGACAGGTTCCAAAGGCCAACTTTGACTGAGCGCCGGCGTAAGGATATGGACCGCTAAAAAGAATGTCTTTTAGCGTCGGACTGTGGACGGAGCCCTCTTGCCAGGCAAGAAATGATATCTCTCCCGTGTTCCGACGCGCTTCTTCACACCTCAGTTGGAACCTGGGCCAGATGCCGAAGAACCGCTACCTGTGTTTGTGCAACTGCGCAGAACCTCCACACGTGTATGTGTACTTACACGGAGGCATGT
>NW_021148797.1:0-8365 GCF_002837175.3 Physeter macrocephalus
AAGAAGCACAGTTCTTGGTGTAACACTGCACGCTTCTGGAAGATGCAGAGGCTTCTTGGGCAACCTCCAGCATCCTTCGTTTAGGCAGTTCGCGACACAGAATAGCGGGTATCGAAAAACGTATATCAGCCAGTGACCCAGTGGGTAACTTGGGTCTCCTCTGACTTGCTAGACTCAACTTGTACTTAGGCTGCGAGTAAACCTGGCAAGGGGCGAGTGATCACACAGGGCTTTTTTTCCAATTTTGAAAGCTCCATTCATGCGGCGTGGAAGCAACCTGAAAAGCATTGTTGTTGCAGGGCTTTTAGTCTATGCTGGCATGGCTCAGAGAAGACAATGAGTTTTCTCGAAAGAAACCTCGTGCTTGCACTTCCTACCTGGAAGCTCATTCTGCTCTGCTCGATACGGAATGAGAACCTCAACGTGAGCACGAGCCTCGAAGTCAGGCCCTCACGTATCTTGCCTAACGGAGGCGTGCAGCAGCTCCGAGAGCCCTTAATCACGGTTCTGCTTTACTTTACAGGCAGGGGGCTTTCAGTTCTCCTGGGCATCTCGCCCGAGCCTCCGTTTAATCTCAGAAAACTCCGTACCTCCACGATGCACTGGGCCTCTTAAGCGAAATAGAGCCTCGGAAGCCCATCAGAGTAACCCTTTGTTTGCCGAGTGAGGGGCAACACACCGCATTTTTCCTTGGGAATCCTAGAATTTCTGAGCTCTAAAACAGCTTCGCGAACACAGCTCTAGAATCCCTAACTCGCCAAGGCATTCAGCCAGCTTACTCTAGTTGCGCTCAAAAGGGAAAAACATTCTGCTTATATTTCCTTCCAACACCACTTATGGGAAGTCAGCAATTCCTCAAGGAGAGTGTCAGCGTGTGTTCCAACTTCAACAGAAGCACACTTCGTGCTGCAACACTGCAGGCGTCTGGGAGATGCACAGGCCTCTTTGGCAACCTCCAGCATCCTTCGTTTCGGAAGTTTGCTACACAGAATAACGGATATAGAAAAAGGTAGATCAGCCCAGGGCCCAGTGGGTCTCTTGTGTCTCTTTTGACTTGCTCGACTCAACATGTACTTAGGCTGCGAGTCACCCTGGCAATGGGAGAGTGATAGCACAGGGCTTTTTTTCTAATTGCAAAAGCTCCATTCACGCGGCGTGGAAGCAACCTGAAAAGCATTGTTGCTGCAGGGCTTTTAGTCTATGCTGGCATGACTCAGAGAAGACAATGAGTTTTCTCGAAAGAAACCTTGTGCTTGCACTTCCTACCGGGAAGCTCCTCCTGCTCTGCTCGATACGGAATGTGAACCTCAACGTGAGCACTAGCCTCGAAGTCAGGCCCTCACGTATCTTGCCTAACGGAGGCGTGCAGCAGCTCCGAGAGCCCTTAATCACGGTTCGGCTTTACTTTACCGGCAGGGGGCTTTCAGTTCTCCTGGGCATCTCGCCCGAGCCTCCGTTGAATCTCAGAAAACTCCGTACCTCCACGATGCACTGGGCCTCTTAAGCGAAATAGAGCCTCGGAAGCCCATCAGAGTAACCCTTTGTTTGCCGAGTGAGGGGCAACACACTGCATTTTTCCTTGGGAATCCTAGATTTTCTGAGCTCTAAAACAGCTTCGCGAACACAGCTCTAGAATCCCTAACTCGCCAAGGCATTCAGCCAGCTTACTCTAGTTGCGCTCAAAAGGGAAAAACATTCTGCTTATATTTCCTTCCAACACCACTTATGGGAAGTCAGCAATTCCTCAAGGAGAGTGTCAGCGTGTGTTCCAACTTCAACAGAAGCACACTTCGTGCTGCAACACTGCAGGCGTCTGGGAGATGCACAGGCCTCTTTGGCAACCTCCAGCATCCTTCGTTTCGGAAGTTTGCTACACAGAATAACGGATATAGAAAAAGGTAGATCAGCCCAGGGCCCAGTGGGTCTCTTGTGTCTCTTTTGACTTGCTCGACTCAACATGTACTTAGGCTGCGAGTCACCCTGGCAATGGGAGAGTGATAGCACAGGGCTTTTTTTCTAATTGCAAAAGCTCCATTCACGCGGCGTGGAAGCAACCTGAAAAGCATTGTTGCTGCAGGGCTTTTAGTCTATGCTGGCATGACTCAGAGAAGACAATGAGTTTTCTCGAAAGAAACCTTGTGCTTGCACTTCCTACCGGGAAGCTCCTCCTGCTCTGCTCGATACGGAATGTGAACCTCAACGTGAGCACTAGCCTCGAAGTCAGGCCCTCACGTATCTTGCCTAACGGAGGCGTGCAGCAGCTCCGAGAGCCCTTAATCACGGTTCGGCTTTACTTTACCGGCAGGGGGCTTTCAGTTCTCCTGGGCATCTCGCCCGAGCCTCCGTTGAATCTCAGAAAACTCCGTACCTCCACGATGCACTGGGCCTCTTAAGCGAAATAGAGCCTCGGAAGCCCATCAGAGTAACCCTTTGTTTGCCGAGTGAGGGGCAACACACTGCATTTTTCCTTGGGAATCCTAGATTTTCTGAGCTCTAAAACAGCTTCGCGAACACAGCTCTAGAATCCCTAACTCGCCAAGGCATTCAGCCAGCTTACTCTAGTTGCGCTCAAAAGGGAAAAACATTCTGCTTATATTTCCTTCCAACACCACTTATGGGAAGTCAGCAATTCCTCAAGGAGAGTGTCAGCGTGTGTTCCAACTTCAACAGAAGCACACTTCGTGCTGCAACACTGCAGGCGTCTGGGAGATGCACAGGCCTCTTTGGCAACCTCCAGCATCCTTCGTTTCGGAAGTTTGCTACACAGAATAACGGATATAGAAAAAGGTAGATCAGCCCAGGGCCCAGTGGGTCTCTTGTGTCTCTTTTGACTTGCTCGACTCAACATGTACTTAGGCTGCGAGTCACCCTGGCAATGGGAGAGTGATAGCACAGGGCTTTTTTTCTAATTGCAAAAGCTCCATTCACGCGGCGTGGAAGCAACCTGAAAAGCATTGTTGCTGCAGGGCTTTTAGTCTATGCTGGCATGACTCAGAGAAGACAATGAGTTTTCTCGAAAGAAACCTTGTGCTTGCACTTCCTACCGGGAAGCTCCTCCTGCTCTGCTCGATACGGAATGTGAACCTCAACGTGAGCACTAGCCTCGAAGTCAGGCCCTCACGTATCTTGCCTAACGGAGGCGTGCAGCAGCTCCGAGAGCCCTTAATCACGGTTCGGCTTTACTTTACCGGCAGGGGGCTTTCAGTTCTCCTGGGCATCTCGCCCGAGCCTCCGTTGAATCTCAGAAAACTCCGTACCTCCACGATGCACTGGGCCTCTTAAGCGAAATAGAGCCTCGGAAGCCCATCAGAGTAACCCTTTGTTTGCCGAGTGAGGGGCAACACACTGCATTTTTCCTTGGGAATCCTAGATTTTCTGAGCTCTAAAACAGCTTCGCGAACACAGCTCTAGAATCCCTAACTCGCCAAGGCATTCAGCCAGCTTACTCTAGTTGCGCTCAAAAGGGAAAAACATTCTGCTTATATTTCCTTCCAACACCACTTATGGGAAGTCAGCAATTCCTCAAGGAGAGTGTCAGCGTGTGTTCCAACTTCAACAGAAGCACACTTCGTGCTGCAACACTGCAGGCGTCTGGGAGATGCACAGGCCTCTTTGGCAACCTCCAGCATCCTTCGTTTCGGAAGTTTGCTACACAGAATAACGGATATAGAAAAAGGTAGATCAGCCCAGGGCCCAGTGGGTCTCTTGTGTCTCTTTTGACTTGCTCGACTCAACATGTACTTAGGCTGCGAGTCACCCTGGCAATGGGAGAGTGATAGCACAGGGCTTTTTTTCTAATTGCAAAAGCTCCATTCACGCGGCGTGGAAGCAACCTGAAAAGCATTGTTGCTGCAGGGCTTTTAGTCTATGCTGGCATGACTCAGAGAAGACAATGAGTTTTCTCGAAAGAAACCTTGTGCTTGCACTTCCTACCGGGAAGCTCCTCCTGCTCTGCTCGATACGGAATGTGAACCTCAACGTGAGCACTAGCCTCGAAGTCAGGCCCTCACGTATCTTGCCTAACGGAGGCGTGCAGCAGCTCCGAGAGCCCTTAATCACGGTTCGGCTTTACTTTACCGGCAGGGGGCTTTCAGTTCTCCTGGGCATCTCGCCCGAGCCTCCGTTGAATCTCAGAAAACTCCGTACCTCCACGATGCACTGGGCCTCTTAAGCGAAATAGAGCCTCGGAAGCCCATCAGAGTAACCCTTTGTTTGCCGAGTGAGGGGCAACACACTGCATTTTTCCTTGGGAATCCTAGATTTTCTGAGCTCTAAAACAGCTTCGCGAACACAGCTCTAGAATCCCTAACTCGCCAAGGCATTCAGCCAGCTTACTCTAGTTGCGCTCAAAAGGGAAAAACATTCTGCTTATATTTCCTTCCAACACCACTTATGGGAAGTCAGCAATTCCTCAAGGAGAGTGTCAGCGTGTGTTCCAACTTCAACAGAAGCACACTTCGTGCTGCAACACTGCAGGCGTCTGGGAGATGCACAGGCCTCTTTGGCAACCTCCAGCATCCTTCGTTTCGGAAGTTTGCTACACAGAATAACGGATATAGAAAAAGGTAGATCAGCCCAGGGCCCAGTGGGTCTCTTGTGTCTCTTTTGACTTGCTCGACTCAACATGTACTTAGGCTGCGAGTCACCCTGGCAATGGGAGAGTGATAGCACAGGGCTTTTTTTCTAATTGCAAAAGCTCCATTCACGCGGCGTGGAAGCAACCTGAAAAGCATTGTTGCTGCAGGGCTTTTAGTCTATGCTGGCATGACTCAGAGAAGACAATGAGTTTTCTCGAAAGAAACCTTGTGCTTGCACTTCCTACCGGGAAGCTCCTCCTGCTCTGCTCGATACGGAATGTGAACCTCAACGTGAGCACTAGCCTCGAAGTCAGGCCCTCACGTATCTTGCCTAACGGAGGCGTGCAGCAGCTCCGAGAGCCCTTAATCACGGTTCGGCTTTACTTTACCGGCAGGGGGCTTTCAGTTCTCCTGGGCATCTCGCCCGAGCCTCCGTTGAATCTCAGAAAACTCCGTACCTCCACGATGCACTGGGCCTCTTAAGCGAAATAGAGCCTCGGAAGCCCATCAGAGTAACCCTTTGTTTGCCGAGTGAGGGGCAACACACTGCATTTTTCCTTGGGAATCCTAGATTTTCTGAGCTCTAAAACAGCTTCGCGAACACAGCTCTAGAATCCCTAACTCGCCAAGGCATTCAGCCAGCTTACTCTAGTTGCGCTCAAAAGGGAAAAACATTCTGCTTATATTTCCTTCCAACACCACTTATGGGAAGTCAGCAATTCCTCAAGGAGAGTGTCAGCGTGTGTTCCAACTTCAACAGAAGCACACTTCGTGCTGCAACACTGCAGGCGTCTGGGAGATGCACAGGCCTCTTTGGCAACCTCCAGCATCCTTCGTTTCGGAAGTTTGCTACACAGAATAACGGATATAGAAAAAGGTAGATCAGCCCAGGGCCCAGTGGGTCTCTTGTGTCTCTTTTGACTTGCTCGACTCAACATGTACTTAGGCTGCGAGTCACCCTGGCAATGGGAGAGTGATAGCACAGGGCTTTTTTTCTAATTGCAAAAGCTCCATTCACGCGGCGTGGAAGCAACCTGAAAAGCATTGTTGCTGCAGGGCTTTTAGTCTATGCTGGCATGACTCAGAGAAGACAATGAGTTTTCTCGAAAGAAACCTTGTGCTTGCACTTCCTACCGGGAAGCTCCTCCTGCTCTGCTCGATACGGAATGTGAACCTCAACGTGAGCACTAGCCTCGAAGTCAGGCCCTCACGTATCTTGCCTAACGGAGGCGTGCAGCAGCTCCGAGAGCCCTTAATCACGGTTCGGCTTTACTTTACCGGCAGGGGGCTTTCAGTTCTCCTGGGCATCTCGCCCGAGCCTCCGTTGAATCTCAGAAAACTCCGTACCTCCACGATGCACTGGGCCTCTTAAGCGAAATAGAGCCTCGGAAGCCCATCAGAGTAACCCTTTGTTTGCCGAGTGAGGGGCAACACACTGCATTTTTCCTTGGGAATCCTAGATTTTCTGAGCTCTAAAACAGCTTCGCGAACACAGCTCTAGAATCCCTAACTCGCCAAGGCATTCAGCCAGCTTACTCTAGTTGCGCTCAAAAGGGAAAAACATTCTGCTTATATTTCCTTCCAACACCACTTATGGGAAGTCAGCAATTCCTCAAGGAGAGTGTCAGCGTGTGTTCCAACTTCAACAGAAGCACACTTCGTGCTGCAACACTGCAGGCGTCTGGGAGATGCACAGGCCTCTTTGGCAACCTCCAGCATCCTTCGTTTCGGAAGTTTGCTACACAGAATAACGGATATAGAAAAAGGTAGATCAGCCCAGGGCCCAGTGGGTCTCTTGTGTCTCTTTTGACTTGCTCGACTCAACATGTACTTAGGCTGCGAGTCACCCTGGCAATGGGAGAGTGATAGCACAGGGCTTTTTTTCTAATTGCAAAAGCTCCATTCACGCGGCGTGGAAGCAACCTGAAAAGCATTGTTGCTGCAGGGCTTTTAGTCTATGCTGGCATGACTCAGAGAAGACAATGAGTTTTCTCGAAAGAAACCTTGTGCTTGCACTTCCTACCGGGAAGCTCCTCCTGCTCTGCTCGATACGGAATGTGAACCTCAACGTGAGCACTAGCCTCGAAGTCAGGCCCTCACGTATCTTGCCTAACGGAGGCGTGCAGCAGCTCCGAGAGCCCTTAATCACGGTTCGGCTTTACTTTACCGGCAGGGGGCTTTCAGTTCTCCTGGGCATCTCGCCCGAGCCTCCGTTGAATCTCAGAAAACTCCGTACCTCCACGATGCACTGGGCCTCTTAAGCGAAATAGAGCCTCGGAAGCCCATCAGAGTAACCCTTTGTTTGCCGAGTGAGGGGCAACACACTGCATTTTTCCTTGGGAATCCTAGATTTTCTGAGCTCTAAAACAGCTTCGCGAACACAGCTCTAGAATCCCTAACTCGCCAAGGCATTCAGCCAGCTTACTCTAGTTGCGCTCAAAAGGGAAAAACATTCTGCTTATATTTCCTTCCAACACCACTTATGGGAAGTCAGCAATTCCTCAAGGAGAGTGTCAGCGTGTGTTCCAACTTCAACAGAAGCACACTTCGTGCTGCAACACTGCAGGCGTCTGGGAGATGCACAGGCCTCTTTGGCAACCTCCAGCATCCTTCGTTTCGGAAGTTTGCTACACAGAATAACGGATATAGAAAAAGGTAGATCAGCCCAGGGCCCAGTGGGTCTCTTGTGTCTCTTTTGACTTGCTCGACTCAACATGTACTTAGGCTGCGAGTCACCCTGGCAATGGGAGAGTGATAGCACAGGGCTTTTTTTCTAATTGCAAAAGCTCCATTCACGCGGCGTGGAAGCAACCTGAAAAGCATTGTTGCTGCAGGGCTTTTAGTCTATGCTGGCATGACTCAGAGAAGACAATGAGTTTTCTCGAAAGAAACCTTGTGCTTGCACTTCCTACCGGGAAGCTCCTCCTGCTCTGCTCGATACGGAATGTGAACCTCAACGTGAGCACTAGCCTCGAAGTCAGGCCCTCACGTATCTTGCCTAACGGAGGCGTGCAGCAGCTCCGAGAGCCCTTAATCACGGTTCGGCTTTACTTTACCGGCAGGGGGCTTTCAGTTCTCCTGGGCATCTCGCCCGAGCCTCCGTTGAATCTCAGAAAACTCCGTACCTCCACGATGCACTGGGCCTCTTAAGCGAAATAGAGCCTCGGAAGCCCATCAGAGTAACCCTTTGTTTGCCGAGTGAGGGGCAACACACTGCATTTTTCCTTGGGAATCCTAGATTTTCTGAGCTCTAAAACAGCTTCGCGAACACAGCTCTAGAATCCCTAACTCGCCAAGGCATTCAGCCAGCTTACTCTAGTTGCGCTCAAAAGGGAAAAACATTCTGCTTATATTTCCTTCCAACACCACTTATGGGAAGTCAGCAATTCCTCAAGGAGAGTGTCAGCGTGTGTTCCAACTTCAACAGAAGCACACTTCGTGCTGCAACACTGCAGGCGTCTGGGAGATGCACAGGCCTCTTTGGCAACCTCCAGCATCCTTCGTTTCGGAAGTTTGCTACACAGAATAACGGATATAGAAAAAGGTAGATCAGCCCAGGGCCCAGTGGGTCTCTTGTGTCTCTTTTGACTTTGCCCTAGGTGAGCTCAACCGCGAAAAACACTCTGCTTATGTTTCTTTCTAACACCACTTATGGGAAGTCACCGATTCCTCAAGGAGAGTGTCAGCGTGCGTTCCAACTTCAAAGGAAGCACAGTTCGTGCTGGAACACTGCCGCGTTATGGAAGATGCACAGGGCTCTTGGGAAAGATCCAGCATCCTTCGTTTAG
>NW_021148798.1:0-935 GCF_002837175.3 Physeter macrocephalus
TGCGCGGTTCATGTTTGCCATTGGTGCATGGGATGAGCACAGGTTGAAGCGAACGAGGCTGACGTCAGCTGACGTCAGAATAAGAGTGTAATAGTTACCAGGAATGATATGATCTTGTATTTGTTCCTGGAGCGTACTGTGTGGCACGATGCTTGGTGCAAACCATCTGGCGGCTGATGCCCGTCCAGCAGGATATGGGGCAGCGAGGAAGGAGGCAGCGGAATCGAAGTGTGTGAACATGAGGTAGGGGTTGAGGAGCGTACTGTGTGGCACGATGCTTGGTGCAAATCACCTGGCAGCTGAGTGCCCGTCCAGGAGGATATGAGGCAACGAGGAAGGAGGCAGCGGAATCGAAGTGTGTGAACATGAGATAGGGGTTGAGGAGGAAGAAGGTGTCATGGCAATCAGTTCCCGAGGTAAATAATTCAGCGGATAAGCTCAGCGCGGACGTTCTGCGCTGGAAACAAAAGTCTCTACAGAGGCTCTCCTATGGATGTCGAGTAGTCGACGAAGGGTGGACAGGAGTGAGTCGACAGACTCATGTTTACGTATCGTAGGGAGATGTAATGAGAATGCGGGGGGTTGAGGGGAGCTCGTCATGACGAGGGCAAGCATGGGAGGAGGACTTAGCAGTTTCCAGGCGAGGCTCGTAGCACAGACCCACAGAGAAGGTGCGTGAACGGCGCCCTCTTAGACGGCTCTTTTTAGGTCGAAAGGGAGTGATCGCATGGCCACTCGTCAGGTTGCGCCTTCTTAGTGCCCCGTTGAGAGGTGCTTGGCCTTAGCGGCGTCTGCATTCAGCTTAACAATTCAAATGCATGCTCTCTATCAGTTCCATTTTGTGGTCAGCCAGGAGAGGCACATTCGCGATTCGGGCTAGTCACGGTAGCTGTTGCCTCACCAGGGCATGACATAGGATGAGTGGGTTTGAGGTA
>NW_021148798.1:4662-6505 GCF_002837175.3 Physeter macrocephalus
GTTTGCCGCGCCCATTGACGGGATCCTCCATTCCAGCTGAGACTTGGGAGTTCCACTGGATCACATGGATTTGATGACTTGCAGGCAGGTAAGAAAAAGAGTCGAAATGCGCTGTCATGCGGAGGCAGCAAACGTTCCTCTCGGCAGAACCCATGGTGCTGACAACGAATTATTACTGCTCCACGCATTTGGTGTAGAGCAGAAATTTTCTATCTGCACCAGTTCCTGTGGCTCACTGCGCTTCGGGAGCCTGTGGAAGGGACGTCATTCGACGTTGAGACATGTATGCCAGGGAGTGCTGCGCGGTTCATGTTTGCCATTGGTGCATGGGATGAGCACAGGTTGAAGCGAACGAGGCTGACGTCAGCTGACGTCAGAATAAGAGTGTAATAGTTACCAGGAATGATATGATCTTGTATTTGTTCCTGGAGCGTACTGTGTGGCACGATGCTTGGTGCAAATCATCTGGCGGCTGATGCCCGTCCAGCAGGATATGAGGCAGCGAGGAAGGAGGCAGCGGAATCGAAGTGTGTGAACATGAGGTAGGGGTTGAGGACGAAGAAGGTGTTATGGCAATCAGTTCCCGAGGTAAATAATTCAGCGGGTGAGCTCAGCGTGGACGTTCTGCGCTGGAAACAAACGTCTCTACAGAGGCTCTGCTATGGATGTCGAGTAGTCGACGAAGGGTGGACAGGAGTGAGTCGACAGACTCATGTTTACGTATCGTAGGGAGATGTAATGAGAATGCGGGGGGTTGAGGGGAGCTCGTCATGACGAGGGCAAGCATGGGAGGAGGACTTAGCAGTTTCCAGGCGAGGCTCGTAGCACAGACCCACAGAGAAGGTGCGTGAACGGCGCCCTCTTAGACGGCTCTTTTTAGGTCGAAAGGGAGTGAACGCATGGCCACTCGTCAGGCTGCGGCGTCTTAGTGCACGATTGGGAGGTGGTTGGCCTTAGCGTCGTCTGCCTTCAGCTTAACAAATCAAATGCGTGCTCTCTATCAGTTCCGTTTTATGCTCAGCCGGGAGAGGCACATTCGCGATTCGGGCTAGTCACGGTAGCAGTTGCCTCATCACGGCACGACATAGGATGAGTGGACGAGGCTGACGTCAGCTGACGTCAGAATAAGAGTGTAATAGTTACCAGGAATGATATGATCTTGTATTTGTTCCTGGAGCGTACTGTGTGGCACGATGCTTGGTGCAAACCATCTGGCGGCTGATGCCCGTCCAGCAGGATATGAGGGAGCGAGGAAGGAGGCAGCGGAATCGAAGTGCGTGAACATGAGATAGGGGTTGAGGAGGAAGAAGGTGTTATGGCAATCAGTTCCCGAGGTAAATAATTCAGCGGGTAAGCTCAGCGCGGACGTTCTGCACTCGAAACAAAAGTCTCTACAGAGGCTCTCCTATGGGTGTCGAGTAGTCGACGAAGGGTGGACAGGAGTGAGTCGACAGACTCATGTTTACGTATCGTAGGGAGATGTAATGAGAATGCGGGGGGTTGAGGGGAGCTCGTCATGACGAGGGCAAGCATGGGAGGAGGACTTAGCAGTTTCCAGGGGAGGCTCGTAGCACAGACCCACAGAGAAGGTGCGTGAACGGCGCCCTCTTAGACGGCTCTTTTTAGGTCGAAAGGGAGTGATCGCATGGCGACTCGTCAGGTTGCGTCTTTTTAGTGCACGATTGGGAGGTGGTTGGCCTTAGCGTCGTCTGCCTTCAGCTTAACAAATCAAATGCGTGCTCTCTATCAGTTCCGTTTTATGCTCAGCCGGGAGAGGCACATTCGCGATTCGGGCTAGTCACGGTAGCAGTTGCCTCATCACGGCACGACATAGGATGAGTGG
>NW_021148798.1:7824-8364 GCF_002837175.3 Physeter macrocephalus
GTTTGCCGCGCCCATTGACGGGATCCTCCATTCCAGCTGAGACTTGGGAGTTCCACTGGATCACATGGATTTGATGACTTGCAGGCAGGTAAGAAAAAGAGTCGAAATGCGCTGTCATGCGGAGGCAGCAAACGTTCCTCTCGGCAGAACCCATGGTGCTGACAACGAATTATTACTGCTCCACGCATTTGGTGTAGAGCAGAAATTTTCTATCTGCACCAGTTCCTGTGGCTCACTGCGCTTCGGGAGCCTGTGGAAGGGACGTCATTCGACGTTGAGACATGTATGCCAGGGAGTGCTGCGCGGTTCATGTTTGCCATTGGTGCATGGGATGAGCACAGGTTGAAGCGAACGAGGCTGACGTCAGCTGACGTCAGAATAAGAGTGTAATAGTTACCAGGAATGATATGATCTTGTATTTGTTCCTGGAGCGTACTGTGTGGCACGATGCTTGGTGCAAACCATCTGGCGGCTGATGCCCGTCCAGGAGGATATGAGGCAGCGAGGAAGGAGGCAGCGGAATCGAAGTGTGTGAACATG
>NW_021148799.1:0-8361 GCF_002837175.3 Physeter macrocephalus
CCACATCCACATTGTGATATGGGCTTTCGTGTGTGGTATTTCTTGCTGGGGTACTTATCCTCTTTGAGATGTGGACGTTGACGTGTGAGGTGGTTGATTCTGGGTTCCTCTTCCCCCTTGTGACGTGGGCTCCAGTTCCGAGGTTGTTCCAGCACTGCTCTTCATCCCGTATGTGATGTAGAGAGTGAACTGTGATGTGGTTCCTGCTTGGTAATTCATCCACTTTGTGAAGTTGGTCCTTTTGTGTAAAGGGGTTCCAGCTTAGTTCCTCTTACCTTGCGATATGGGCATTTGTTGTGATGTGGTTCCTGCTTCGTCCCTCATCCCCTATGTGAAGTGGGCCTTTTAACGTGACGTGGTTCCTGCTGGGTTTCTCATACCTTTTATGATGAAGACGATGAAGTGTGAGGTGGTTCCTGCTGCTTCCACATCCCCTTTGTGACGTGGGACCTTTGGTGTGAGGTAGTTCATGTTGGGTTCCCCATCCCCTTTGTGATGTGGGTTCTAAGTGAGGTACTTTCTGCAGGGTTCCTCATCGCTTTTTTGATCTGGACGCTGATGTGTGATGTGGTTACCTCTGGGTTCATAGTGCCCATTGTGACGTGAGCTTTTGCTATGAGGTGGTCCCTGCGGCATTCCTCATCCCCTTTGTCATGTGGATAATGATGTGTGAGGTGGTTCCTACTGCTTTCCTCATCCCATATATTATGTGGGCCCTCTGGTGTGAAGCTGTTACAGCTGGATTCCTCATACCCTTTGTGATGTGGGCCCTTTGGTGTCAGGTGGTTCCTGCTTGCTTCCTCATCCCCTTTGTGATATAGGCCCTTTGGTGTGAAGTGGTTCCTGCTTGGTTCCTCTTCCCTTGGAATGTGGGCTTTTCGTGTGACTTGGTTCCTTCTGGGTTCCTCATGCCCTTTGTGATATGGACCTTTTGGTGTGAGGTGGTTACTGCTGGGAACCTCATCCCCTTTGTGATTTGGGTTTCTGGTGTGAGGTTGTTCCTGCTGGCTTCCTCATTCCCTATTTTTTCTGGGCCCGTTGGGGTGAGGTGCCTCCTAATGGGTTCTTCATCCCCTTTCTGATGTGGACCCTTTGGTGTGAGGTGGTTCCTGCTTGGTTCCTCATATCCTCTGTGATGTGGGCCTTTTAGTGCTTGGTCGTTTCTGCTGAGTTCATCATCCCTTTTGTGATGTGGGCTTTGGCTGTGACATGGTTCCTGCTCGGGTTCTCACCCCCTTTTTGATAGGGGATATTTGGTGTGAGGTGTTTCCTGCTGGGTTCCTCATACCCTTTCTAATGTGGGCATTTATTTTGAAATGGTGTAGGCTACTTCCCCCTTCCTCTTTGTGATATGGGCTTTCATGAGAGGTACTTTCTGCTGGGTTCCACATTCCCTTAGCAATGTGGGAGCCTGACGTGTGGGGTGGTTACTTCTGGGTTCCTCATCCCCTCTGTGAAGTGGGCTTTTACTTTGGGGAGGTTCCTACTGCGTCCCTCATCCCTTTTGTGATGTGGACAATGACTTTTGAGGTGGTTTCTGCTGCGTTTCTCATCCCGTCTGTGACGTGGGCCCTTTGGTGTGAAGTGGTTCCTGTTTGGTTCCTCATCCCTTGAAATGTGGGCTTTTCGTGTGACGTGGTTCCTTCTGGGTTCCTCATGCCCTTTGTTATACGGGCTCTTTGGTGTGAGGTGGTTAGTGCTGGGGTCCTCATCCCCTTTGTGATTTTGGTTTCTGGTGTGAGGTTGTTCCTGCTGGGTTCCTCTTTCCCTTTGTGATGTGCGCCCTTTGGTGTGAGATGGCTCCTGATGAGTTCTTCATCCCCTTTCTGATGTGGACCCTGTTGTGTAAGGTGGTTCCTGCTTGATTCCTCATCTCCTCTGTGATGTGAGTCCTTTGGTGTTAGGTGGTTTCTGCTGGGTTCATCATCCCTTATGTGATGTGGGATTTTGCTGTGACGTGGCTCCTGCTTGGTTCTTCATCCATTGTGATGTGGGCATTTGGTGTTAGGTGGTTCCTGGTGGTTTCCTCACATCGTTTCTGATGTGTGCTTTTAGTGTGAGGTGGTTCATGCTGGGTTCCCCATCCACATTGTGATATGGGCTTTCGTGTGTGGTATTTCTTGCTGGGTTCCTTATCCTCTTTGCGATGTGGACGTTGACGTGTCACGTGGTTGATTCTGGGTCCCCCTTCCCCTTTGTGACGTGGGCTCCAGTTCCGAGGTGGTTCCAGCTCTGCTCTTCATCCCGTATGTGATGTAGAGAGACAACTGTGATGTGGTTCCTGCTTGGTAATTCATCCACTTTGTGAGGTTGGCCCTTTTGTGTAAAGGGGCTCCGGCTCAGTTCCTCTTACCTTGTGATGTGGACATTTGGTGTGATGTGATTCCTGCTGCGTCCCTCATCCCCTCTGTGAAGTGGGCCCTTTAACGTGACGTGGTTCCTGCTGGGTTTCTCATACCTTTTACGATGAAGACGATGAAGCGTGAGGTGGTTCCTGCTGATTCCACATCCCCTTTGTGACGTGGGACCTGTGGTGTGAGGTAGTTCATGTTGGGTTCCCCATCCCCTATGTGATGTGGGTTCTATGTGAGGTACTTTCTGCCGGGTTCCTCATCGCTTTTGTGATCTGGACGCTGACGTGTGATGTGGTTACCTCTGGGTCCATAGTGCCCATTGTGACGTGAGCTTCTGCTATGAGGTGGTCCCTGCGGCATTCCTCATCCCCTTTGTCATGTGGATAATGATGTGTGAGGTGGTTCCTACTGCTTTCCTCATCCCATATATTATGTGGGCCCTCTGGTGTGAAGCTGTTACAGCTGGATTCCTCATACCCTTTGTGATGTGGGCCCTTTGGTGTGAGGTTGTTCCTGCTTGATTCCTCATCCCCTTTGTGATATAGGCCCTTTGGTGTGAAGTGGTTCCTGCTTGGTTCCTCTTCCCTTGGGATGTGGGCTTTTCGTGTGACTTGGTTCCTTCTGGGTTCCTCATGCCCTTTGTGATATGGGACCTTTGGTGTGAGGTGGTTACTGCTGCGATCCTCATCCCCTTTGTGATTTGGGTTTCTGGTGTGAGGTTGTTCCTGCTGACTTCCTCATTCCCTATTTTTTCTGGGCCCGTTGGGGTGAGGTGCCTCCTAATGGGTTCTTCATCCCCTTTCTGATGTGGACCCTTTGGTGTGAGGTGGTTCCTGCTTGGTTCCTCATATCCTCTGTGATGTGGGCCTTTTAGTGCTTGGTCGTTTCTGCTGAGTTCATCATCCCTTTTGTGATGTGGGCTTTGGCTGTGACATGGTTCCTGCTCGGGTTCTCACCCCCTTTTTGATAGGGGATATTTGGTGTGAGGTGTTTCCTGCTGGGTTCCTCATACCCTTTCTGATGTGGGCATTTATTGTGAAATGGTTTAGGCTAGTTCCCCCTTCCCCTTTGTGATATGGGCTTTCATGAGAGGTACTTTCTGCTGGGTTCCACATTCCCTTAGCAATGTGGGAGCCTGACGTGTGGGGTGGTTACTTCTGGGTTCCTCATCCCCTCTGTGATGTGGGCTTTTACTTTGGGGAGGTTCCTACTGCGTCCCTCATCACTTTTGTGATGTGGACAATGACGTTTGAGTTGGTTTCTGCTGCGTTTCTCATCCCGTCTGTGACGTGGGCCCTTTGGTGTGAAGTGGTTCCTGTTTGGTTCCTCATCCCTTGAAATGTCGGCTTTTCGTGTGACGTGGTTCCTTCTGGGTTCCTCATGCCCTTTGTTATACGGGCTCTTTGGTGTGAGGTGGTTAGTGCTGGGGTCCTCATCCCCTTTGTGATTTTGGTTTCTGGTGTGAGGTTGTTCCTGCTGGGTTCCTCTTTCCCTTTGTGATGTGCGCCCTTTGGTGTGAGATGGCTCCTGATGAGTTCTTCATCCCCTTTCTGATGTGGACCCTGTTGTGTAAGGTGGTTCCTGCTTGATTCCTCATCTCCTCTGTGATGTGAGTCCTTTGGTGTTAGGTGGTTTCTGCTGGGTTCATCATCCCTTATGTGATGTGGGATTTTGCTGTGACGTGGCTCCTGCTTGGTTCTTCATCCATTGTGATGTGGGCATTTGGTGTTAGGTGGTTCCTGGTGGTTTCCTCACATCGTTTCTGATGTGTGCTTTTAGTGTGAGGTGGTTCATGCTGGGTTCCCCATCCACATTGTGATATGGGCTTTCGTGTGTGGTATTTCTTGCTGGGTTCCTTATCCTCTTTGCGATGTGGACGTTGACGTGTCACGTGGTTGATTCTGGGTCCCCCTTCCCCTTTGTGACGTGGGCTCCAGTTCCGAGGTGGTTCCAGCTCTGCTCTTCATCCCGTATGTGATGTAGAGAGACAACTGTGATGTGGTTCCTGCTTGGTAATTCATCCACTTTGTGAGGTTGGCCCTTTTGTGTAAAGGGGCTCCGGCTCAGTTCCTCTTACCTTGTGATGTGGACATTTGGTGTGATGTGATTCCTGCTGCGTCCCTCATCCCCTCTGTGAAGTGGGCCCTTTAACGTGACGTGGTTCCTGCTGGGTTTCTCATACCTTTTACGATGAAGACGATGAAGCGTGAGGTGGTTCCTGCTGATTCCACATCCCCTTTGTGACGTGGGACCTGTGGTGTGAGGTAGTTCATGTTGGGTTCCCCATCCCCTATGTGATGTGGGTTCTATGTGAGGTACTTTCTGCCGGGTTCCTCATCGCTTTTGTGATCTGGACGCTGACGTGTGATGTGGTTACCTCTGGGTCCATAGTGCCCATTGTGACGTGAGCTTCTGCTATGAGGTGGTCCCTGCGGCATTCCTCATCCCCTTTGTCATGTGGATAATGATGTGTGAGGTGGTTCCTACTGCTTTCCTCATCCCATATATTATGTGGGCCCTCTGGTGTGAAGCTGTTACAGCTGGATTCCTCATACCCTTTGTGATGTGGGCCCTTTGGTGTGAGGTTGTTCCTGCTTGATTCCTCATCCCCTTTGTGATATAGGCCCTTTGGTGTGAAGTGGTTCCTGCTTGGTTCCTCTTCCCTTGGGATGTGGGCTTTTCGTGTGACTTGGTTCCTTCTGGGTTCCTCATGCCCTTTGTGATATGGGACCTTTGGTGTGAGGTGGTTACTGCTGCGATCCTCATCCCCTTTGTGATTTGGGTTTCTGGTGTGAGGTTGTTCCTGCTGACTTCCTCATTCCCTATTTTTTCTGGGCCCGTTGGGGTGAGGTGCCTCCTAATGGGTTCTTCATCCCCTTTCTGATGTGGACCCTTTGGTGTGAGGTGGTTCCTGCTTGGTTCCTCATATCCTCTGTGATGTGGGCCTTTTAGTGCTTGGTCGTTTCTGCTGAGTTCATCATCCCTTTTGTGATGTGGGCTTTGGCTGTGACATGGTTCCTGCTCGGGTTCTCACCCCCTTTTTGATAGGGGATATTTGGTGTGAGGTGTTTCCTGCTGGGTTCCTCATACCCTTTCTGATGTGGGCATTTATTGTGAAATGGTTTAGGCTAGTTCCCCCTTCCCCTTTGTGATATGGGCTTTCATGAGAGGTACTTTCTGCTGGGTTCCACATTCCCTTAGCAATGTGGGAGCCTGACGTGTGGGGTGGTTACTTCTGGGTTCCTCATCCCCTCTGTGATGTGGGCTTTTACTTTGGGGAGGTTCCTACTGCGTCCCTCATCACTTTTGTGATGTGGACAATGACGTTTGAGTTGGTTTCTGCTGCGTTTCTCATCCCGTCTGTGACGTGGGCCCTTTGGTGTGAAGTGGTTCCTGTTTGGTTCCTCATCCCTTGAAATGTCGGCTTTTCGTGTGACGTGGTTCCTTCTGGGTTCCTCATGCCCTTTGTTATACGGGCTCTTTGGTGTGAGGTGGTTAGTGCTGGGGTCCTCATCCCCTTTGTGATTTTGGTTTCTGGTGTGAGGTTGTTCCTGCTGGGTTCCTCTTTCCCTTTGTGATGTGCGCCCTTTGGTGTGAGATGGCTCCTGATGAGTTCTTCATCCCCTTTCTGATGTGGACCCTGTTGTGTAAGGTGGTTCCTGCTTGATTCCTCATCTCCTCTGTGATGTGAGTCCTTTGGTGTTAGGTGGTTTCTGCTGGGTTCATCATCCCTTATGTGATGTGGGATTTTGCTGTGACGTGGCTCCTGCTTGGTTCTTCATCCATTGTGATGTGGGCATTTGGTGTTAGGTGGTTCCTGGTGGTTTCCTCACATCGTTTCTGATGTGTGCTTTTAGTGTGAGGTGGTTCATGCTGGGTTCCCCATCCACATTGTGATATGGGCTTTCGTGTGTGGTATTTCTTGCTGGGTTCCTTATCCTCTTTGCGATGTGGACGTTGACGTGTCACGTGGTTGATTCTGGGTCCCCCTTCCCCTTTGTGACGTGGGCTCCAGTTCCGAGGTGGTTCCAGCTCTGCTCTTCATCCCGTATGTGATGTAGAGAGACAACTGTGATGTGGTTCCTGCTTGGTAATTCATCCACTTTGTGAGGTTGGCCCTTTTGTGTAAAGGGGCTCCGGCTCAGTTCCTCTTACCTTGTGATGTGGACATTTGGTGTGATGTGATTCCTGCTGCGTCCCTCATCCCCTCTGTGAAGTGGGCCCTTTAACGTGACGTGGTTCCTGCTGGGTTTCTCATACCTTTTACGATGAAGACGATGAAGCGTGAGGTGGTTCCTGCTGATTCCACATCCCCTTTGTGACGTGGGACCTGTGGTGTGAGGTAGTTCATGTTGGGTTCCCCATCCCCTATGTGATGTGGGTTCTATGTGAGGTACTTTCTGCCGGGTTCCTCATCGCTTTTGTGATCTGGACGCTGACGTGTGATGTGGTTACCTCTGGGTCCATAGTGCCCATTGTGACGTGAGCTTCTGCTATGAGGTGGTCCCTGCGGCATTCCTCATCCCCTTTGTCATGTGGATAATGATGTGTGAGGTGGTTCCTACTGCTTTCCTCATCCCATATATTATGTGGGCCCTCTGGTGTGAAGCTGTTACAGCTGGATTCCTCATACCCTTTGTGATGTGGGCCCTTTGGTGTGAGGTTGTTCCTGCTTGATTCCTCATCCCCTTTGTGATATAGGCCCTTTGGTGTGAAGTGGTTCCTGCTTGGTTCCTCTTCCCTTGGGATGTGGGCTTTTCGTGTGACTTGGTTCCTTCTGGGTTCCTCATGCCCTTTGTGATATGGGACCTTTGGTGTGAGGTGGTTACTGCTGCGATCCTCATCCCCTTTGTGATTTGGGTTTCTGGTGTGAGGTTGTTCCTGCTGACTTCCTCATTCCCTATTTTTTCTGGGCCCGTTGGGGTGAGGTGCCTCCTAATGGGTTCTTCATCCCCTTTCTGATGTGGACCCTTTGGTGTGAGGTGGTTCCTGCTTGGTTCCTCATATCCTCTGTGATGTGGGCCTTTTAGTGCTTGGTCGTTTCTGCTGAGTTCATCATCCCTTTTGTGATGTGGGCTTTGGCTGTGACATGGTTCCTGCTCGGGTTCTCACCCCCTTTTTGATAGGGGATATTTGGTGTGAGGTGTTTCCTGCTGGGTTCCTCATACCCTTTCTGATGTGGGCATTTATTGTGAAATGGTTTAGGCTAGTTCCCCCTTCCCCTTTGTGATATGGGCTTTCATGAGAGGTACTTTCTGCTGGGTTCCACATTCCCTTAGCAATGTGGGAGCCTGACGTGTGGGGTGGTTACTTCTGGGTTCCTCATCCCCTCTGTGATGTGGGCTTTTACTTTGGGGAGGTTCCTACTGCGTCCCTCATCACTTTTGTGATGTGGACAATGACGTTTGAGTTGGTTTCTGCTGCGTTTCTCATCCCGTCTGTGACGTGGGCCCTTTGGTGTGAAGTGGTTCCTGTTTGGTTCCTCATCCCTTGAAATGTGGGCTTTTCGTGTGACGTGGTTCCTTCTGGGTTCCTCATGCCCTTTGTTATACGGGCTCTTTGGTGTGAGGTGGTTTGTGCTGGGGTCCTCATCCCCTTTGTGATTTTGGTTTCTGGTGTGAGGTTGTTCCTGCTGGGTTCCTCTTTCCCTTTGTGATGTGCGCCCTTTGGTGTGAGATGGCTCCTGATGTGTTCTTCATCCCTTTTCTGATGTGGACCCTGTTGTGTAAGGTGGTTCCTGCTTGATTCCTCATCTCCTCTGTGATGTGGGCCCTTTGGTGTTAGGTGGTTTCTGCTGGGTTCATCATCCCTTGTATGATGTGGGATTTTGCTGTGACGTGGCTCCTGCTTGGTTCTTAATCCATTGGGATGTGGGCATTTGGTGTGAGGTGGTTCCTGCTGGTTTCCTCATATCGTTTCTGACGTGTGCTTTTAGTGTGAGGTGGTTCATGCTGGCTTCCCCATCCACATTGTGATATGGGCTTTCGTGTGTGGTATTTCTTGCTGG
>NW_021148800.1:0-791 GCF_002837175.3 Physeter macrocephalus
TCGTACGGAAAGAGATCCTGTTCAGACCACAATTACAAAAGCGACGTATTCACCTGTACTCCAGCTGCGTGTAACTCATTCCTTCTGTTGAGTGTTGCTTTCCTACGCGCCACATTTGTTTCGCTGTAAGGTCTTTATTGTTGCACAAACGGCTGTCGTCCTAAGTTGCAGACGAAAAGAAGAGGTAGCGGTAGCGGTGATTTGACTTCTCCAGGCTTCCCACGTTGGAGAAGTTGTTCTTATATCTAAACAAACCTCTGCTACTACGTAGTCTGCTTTGTCCGTGAATATTACCTCACTCGTGAAGAGGTGTGTGTGCTTCCAAATTTGCTGCGCGCTGTCAGCTTTGAACGTCTTGCGATGGCGGTGGGCGTGTCCGCTGCATAACGCTTTCCACATGCCTCTGTGCAGCAGTAGACATGAAGAGGCTTCAAGTGTGCGGCTTAATAAGTAACAGCCTCATTGATTCTGTGGCGTATATCCCACAGAGAGAAACTCCCGCTCTCTGACAACGTGAATACGGACACGTGGCTGGAGAATCACGGGGGAGTGACTGAGTTTACGCGTGTGTATTTATTGCGCTGGGGACGTCGAGCACTATGGCAAGTGGAGACGGACACGTGGCTGGTGAATCAACGGAAAGCAATTGAGTTTATGCGTGTGTATTTATTGCACTGGGGACGTGGAGCACGCACATCGGTGGATTCTCCTCGACCATTCTTCCACAAAAATTACTCGGAGTTAAAAAATTGTACACTGGATATAGAGAACAAAGACGCAAAGGATGAGAA
>NW_021148800.1:1274-2724 GCF_002837175.3 Physeter macrocephalus
CCTTTTGCTGCTGCTCCTGCTGCTGGTGCTTGGATGCAGATGCTAACGGACACCTCGTAACGTCTGTGCCCACACTTGAGCGTATCACCGCCGGTGCGACAGTGGTTCCAAAGTTCTTTTGCAAGAAAAGAACAAAACGACGCACAAAAAACCCAGTTCTTATGATCGTGCAGCACTTCTACCCAGGATACGGTAAAATAACTTTCGGTCATTCCATGTTCAAAAGATACCCCCTACATTATCTGTGTGTCGAACTCGGTCTAAACCTGTACCTGTGTGTGTGTTCTATATATAGGCTCGAGGTGAGTCATCTTTTCAGGAATATATATCGGCGCAGAAGCCAGGTTCCCGACTAAAGAACGTTCTGATCCTCATCGCCCACATGTGGATCTACGTGTCCCTACTCCACACTGTAGTTGCCCACGTACGTACATACGTTTGCATTGCGTTCTGCTGTGGTCTGTACATGCAGATACATGGACACATAAACACGAGCTTATCTATTTCAGCTATAGACGCATTATCTATTTCTCCCTTTCCAGTTTATAAGCCTATGCATGCCTCTGTCTTTCACCCTGTACGTGTATATGCACGCGTACAGGCATATACAGTTCAAGCACCGACTTGCGGCTGATGCTAAAAATTCCAGTCGCCTGCAGCTCTCCTGCGCTGCATGCAGACCCCACGTCACGAAGACACACATATCCTGGGCTACTCTTCTGTAGCTGCTGCGAGGTTGCGGCTGCTGCAGCGCTGCTGCAGTTACTGCTGCGGTGCGCGAACGAACTTCCTCTGCAGCCGGTTGTGCCGTCGCTTCTGCAGCGTATGCAACTTCTCAAGCAGCTCCTCCCCTTCAAAGCTCTCGGCAACGTGCCTCACCCAGAGGTCTTCGCCGTCACACATACATGCACGCATGCATACCTATACGTCTGTGTGTGTATATATATACATATATATGTGTGTCTCGAGATAATCACAAACAGGTAGGAGTAGACGATATCACATAACCATATATGTAAACACGCAGGTGTGTTCACGGGTATAATATACAGATATATGCAATATTCATACATACACACATTTGCACGTTCGTATATACATATATGTATGGTATCAGCGTTATATGAGACATACACTACTCTCCACAAATTTCCGCCTTCACTCAACAACGCACACCTTCACTGTTTTAAGACCATGAGGGGGGGAACACGAAGAAGTGTATATCCGTATATGTGTCGATGAGTGCAAACAGCTGCGTTTACACATGCGTATATACGTGTTAGCATGCACGTGAGTTTGCGTGGCGGTGCAGCGGCTGCGGCAGACCGAACACTTGTACGTGTAACACGTCAACAGGCATCATATATACTTACGTCCAAATATATATGCCTGTAGGCTCCGCGCATATACATATCCATTAGACGTGTAGTACACATGTGGGACATATGCA
>NW_021148800.1:4780-5468 GCF_002837175.3 Physeter macrocephalus
CCTGGCTGCGTCTCCACCCGCTGCATGTGCTTCCGAGTGCTGCTCGAGTCAGTGATGCTGCGACCTCTTCTCAGACCCAGGTGGGGTGTCTTTGGTCGTCGGGCTGCAATGCTTCCGTTTCAACGGACAAACAAAGGGTCTCTCTCTCTGTCTGCATGTCGTCCTTGCGCTTAGATATTTCCAAAAAAGTTATGGCTGTACTTGTGTACGTGCAGCCCGCGGGCGCATACGAGTACGCAGCAGTTGGGACAGCCCCCAGCTTTACGCTTGCAAAGAGTATACACGTGCACACGGGCAAATAAGTGCAGGCATAGACACAGATGCATGCCGGGCTTCTTGCGCTTCTTTAATTTCGGCCCTATTGAGGAGTTCGCGCAGAAATGCATCTACCTGATGCGGCTATAGCTCCCTTGTGGCCGTTCGAGAAAAGGGAGCCAAGGGTGCAGTTGTCGTGGTACGTTCTACGTGTGGTTGCGGTACGTCTATACGAAAACACCTACGCTCTGCCAAGAAAACGCTCTGGCGGAATGCAGAAAGAAGATTTCCCCTACCCGGGACCCCCACTGCCTCGAAAGATACGCAGTCGCCGCATGCACAACATCTTCTGGAGGTGGCAGGTGCGCAAACGCAGCACACACTGCTACAGGGGAAGTTCTGCAGCTGGCTCCTACGAGTGAAGCCCAAAGTT
>NW_021148800.1:8183-8360 GCF_002837175.3 Physeter macrocephalus
CCGTGGCTGTGTGAACACGCAGAAACATACATCTCCTCCTCTTGTTATCGATAAGACAAACGAAATCTGTTGCAGGCGGGCGCGTGCGGTACGCGTTGAAGGACGAGCACATGCACATACGCCTGCGTCTGTGCTTACACACCTACACGTGTTCAGAGTCTCGCACTGCCGCCGACA
>NW_021148801.1:0-551 GCF_002837175.3 Physeter macrocephalus
TTTATCTACTAATTTATGGAAGAACGTATTTGTTGTTACCATTTTTTCTCAGTTGTAAATGAAGAGACCACAATAATTCATGGGCAGTCTATGGGGGAGCTGTAAGTTTCAACTCAGTGAGGTTAATATTAGGAGCCTGACTTCTGGGACCTTATATTAAGCCCTGTCTGGGTGGGTAAGTGATGGCCCTGAGGAAGGGCTCTGAGGCAGAGACCACTCAGCTGTCCCAGTCATCGTGCTGAAAGGAAGTCAGAGCCAAGAAACGTGCACACGAGGTGGACACAAGGCCCGGCCCTCAGACCTGGCTGAGCGGCCAGCCTGCAGTCAGGGTCACCCTCGCTTACACGTGAGTGTGCACCACAGGAGCAGGTTCTGCAGCTGAACTTGAGCCTCTCACAGTGACCCTGCATGGGGCAGGGTGGGCTTCTCCTCCAAGCCCTCCCTAAGCAGAGACGGTGAACAAAATAAAGAGCTGCTGTCCGTGTAAACTGGCAAGGGTTGTGGCAGGGTTTTGTGCATCAGTCAACACCTGGAACATTATTATTCATTTC
>NW_021148801.1:7895-8359 GCF_002837175.3 Physeter macrocephalus
TGCACAGGAGTAACAGAATTCCTAGCCTGACTCCTGATGGAAATAGCGGTATCCACCAGGCTCTAGTGCTTCTGTGCAGTGACTTAGAACTTAGCTTTCGACTCTAATCATTTCAAAAGTCACTTATGTCACAACCTATTTTCCCACCTTCTTCAGCCATGTTAGTTCATAGATTCACTATGATATTAGGTATCATCTATACAGTCTGCATCGTTCCAGCCTTGAGTCTCTGACTTGTAAATGACATTTATATTTATATTCAATAAGCTTCACTCTTTCTGCCATTACTTTACATATTTTGACACATTCATAGTGCAATGTTTCCACCTCTGAAATTTCATAGAGAAGAATTTCACTATCTTAATTACTGTCCTTGTTTCACTTGTCAAACACCTTCTCCCAAATTCCTTTTAAATGCTCATCTGCTTGCTTTATATATAGACTTGCCCTTTCCCAAATGTGAA
>NW_021148802.1:0-8359 GCF_002837175.3 Physeter macrocephalus
ATACAGCTATGTAGTGGTGATTTGCACCGAGCTCCTGCTTTGGTGGCCAAAACAGCTGTATGCTCTTTTCCTGAATATATTCAGGAAAAAGACAAACACCCTTTAGGCCAAGGGCATCGTTGAAGAAGTCCTGTCCCATTCTATGTGTTTTCCAGACGAGACCCATCTCCCTCTTGAAATCCCATTTCCACAATTCTGCCTTGCTCTCAAGGGCTTTTCCGTGTCTTACCTCAAGGCATTTTTCCACATTAAGTTGTCTTTTACAATCCTGAAGGACCATGAATTGCAGTGCCCCTGAGCTCGTCTTTTACTTGTTTCTTTTGGAATTATCCAAAACTGCAGGATTGTTTCTATCCCTATTCTGCTTCTGAGAGCAAGCGGAGCCTGTTGTCAATTCCTCTTCCTCATTGGAAATGAGAGGGGTATGTGCCTGTGAAAACACCTAGGCGTAGTCTCTCATTCTTCCCCATTCCAGTTCATCCATGGGACAAATTCCATACTATAAGACAGAGGGTGTTGAAGGTGCTGGCTTCCCCAAGGGTAGGAGATTGTTAGGAAAGGGGCTGGAGGTTTGAAGCCGACCACCAGGAGATGAAGAGATGAGGTGGTTTTTCCAAACTCTTCCCATTCCCAAGGTGTAGCACAATCTGGCTGTCCCATGCATATTTTCGCTGTATGAAGGGCCACCTGCATCTGGAGATTAGGGATCCATGAAATCGGGACCAGGCAGTAGTACTCTAAAGGGGCTGCATTTGCTGACTCATGCTCACTAAGTCTCTCAGCCCCACGAGTATCCAGCCTTAAGTCCCATCCAACTGTGTGTTTAGATATGGTCAATGCAATTCTCATCACAGCCTCTGAACGAATTCTGTAAGAATTTATCTCTCACACACTGCGTTTTGGTTTTGCATTTATTTTTATAAGGGGGGTGTCGCTGATTTTCAGTGCTGGGTTTCTTACTGCTGTACATCGATAAGTTGTTCTTCAGATTCTTACCAGTTGTAAAAAATCTTTTCTGGTGTGTACAGTGAGCTGAGTCCAGTCCTTTGAGGTTTGGAGTAAGTTGTGTTGATTCCCTCGTTGATCTATGGAACGGTATCAGTCCTCATTTCTCACTCCTGGTTTTTGACTCACCTAAAGTGACCCTTGCACTCTGGCAGTCAAAGTTTGTTTGCTAAATGTGTGATTCTGTGTCTCGTTTGTCATTTAGTTCATGTGTCGCAAATTTTATATTCCACCTATAACCCATATCTTATGATAAGTCTCTTTCTTCTGTGTGACTTAGGTCACTGACAACGACCATACCTAAGTACACATGAGTGGCGGCAACGGACCTTATTTCATTGATTTCATGGCTTAAAAAAATTTCCTTGTAGATATTATCACATAATCTTCATCCATGTCTTCCCTCCGAGGAAGTCTCAGGTGTATCCATGAAGAGGCTCTTTTAAAGAGAGCACCAGTAAACGTTGGGTTGCCTGTGTCCTGGGGAGTTTTGGTTTTCCAAAAATATACTCCCTTGTGTGGAAATGCCCTATGCTCTGTAGCTCTGTTTCTTAGATTATATTAGGAAACACGATAGACTTCTCCAGAGTGCTGATTGCAATTTGCACTCACCCGATCCACGAAAAAAGGCTCCCTTATATACCCATCCTAACATGCATTTCTGGTTTATACACTTTCTGTGGATGGCTCTTTGTTCTAAGGCGAAGTGATATCTCTACGTAGTGTTGATATGCTCCGAGCCCCTGCTTGGTTGGCCCAAAAGGGTGTAAGGCTTTTGCGTGAATACATTCATTAAAAAGGAATACACCGTTTAAGGCCAAGGGCATCGTTGAAAACGTACTGCCCCATTCTATGTGCTTTCCAGACGAGACACATCTCCCTCTTGAATTCCCGTTTCCGCAATTCTGCCTTGCTCTCAGTTTCTTTTCGGTGACTTACCTCAAGGCATTTTTCCACATTCCGTGTCTTTTCCAATCCTGAAGACCATGAATTGCAGTGTCCCTGAGCTCCATTTTTCACCTTGTTTCTTGCAGAAATGGCCACGAAACTGCAGGATTGTGTCAAACCCTAATTCTGCTTCTGACAGGAAGCTGAGCCTTCTGTCAATTCCTGTCCCTCATTGGAAATTAGAGGGACATGTGCCTGTCCAAACACCCAGACTTGGTCTCTCATTGGTCCCCATTCCAGTCCATTCAAGGGACAAATTCCAAACTATTAAAGAAAGGGTGTTGAAGGTGCTGGTTTTCCCAAGTGGGGAGATTGTTAGGAAAGGGGTTGGAGGTTCGAACCCGAGAGCCAGGGGATGAGGAGATGAGGTGGTTTTTCAAAACTCTTCCCGATCCGAAGGTGAAACATTCTCTGACTCTCCCATGCATGTGTTATCTGTACGAAGGGTCGCCTGCATATGGAGATTTGGGACCCATGGAATCAGGACCAGGCAGTATTACTCTAAAGGGGCTGCATTTGCTGACTCATGCTCACTAAGTCTCTCAGCCCCACGAGTATCCAGCCTTAAGTCCCATCCAACTGTGTGTTTAGATATGGTCAATGCAATTGGCATCACAGCCTCTGAACGAATTCTGTAAGAATTTATCTCTCACTCACTGCGTTTTTGTTTTGCATTTATTTTTATAAGGGGGTGTCGCTGATTTTCAGTGCTGGGTTTCTTACTGCTGTACATCGATAAGTTGTTCTTCAGATTCTTACCAGTTGTAAAAAATCTTTTCTGGTGTGTACAGTGAGCTGAGTCCAATCCTTTGAGGTTTGGAGTAAGTTGTGTTGATTCCCTCGTTGATCTATGGAACGTTATCCGTGCTCATTTCAAACTCCTGGTTTTTGACTCACCTAAAGAGAGCCTTGCACTCTGGCAGTCATAAGTTTGTTTGATACATGTGTGATTCTGTGTCTCGTTTGTCAGTTCATGTGTCGCAATTTTTATATTCCACCTATAACTCCTATCTTCTGATAAGTCTCTTTTTTCTGTGTGACTTATGTCACTGACAATGACCATACCTAAGTACACATGAGTGGCGGCAACTGACCTTATTTCATTGATTTCATGGCTTAAAAAAATTTCCTTGTAGATATTATCACATAATATTCATCCATGTCTTCCCTCCGAGGAAGTCTCGGTTGTATCCATGAGGAGGCTCTTTTAAAGAGAGCACCAGTAAACGTTGGGTTGCCTGTGTCCTGGGGAGTTTTGGTTTTCCAAAAATATACTCCCTTGTGTGGAAATGCCCTATGCTCTGTAGCTCTGTTTCTTAGATTATTTTAGGAAACACGATAGACTTCTCCAGAGTGCTGATTGCAATCTGCACTCCCCCGATCCACGAAAAAACACTTTGTGTGGATGGCTCTTTGTTCTAATGGGAAGTGATATGTCTACGTAGTGTTGATATGCGCCGAGCCCCTGCTTGGTTGGCCCAAAAGGGTGTAAGCCTTTTGCCTGATTACATTCATTAAAAAGGAATACTTCGTTTAATGCCAAGGGCGTCGTTGAAAAAGTACTGTCCCATTCTATGTGCTTTCCAGACGAGACACATCTACCTCTTGAAATCCCGTTTCCGCAATTCTGCCTTGCTCTCAATTTCTTTTCGGTGACTTACCTCAAGGCATTTTTCCACATTCCGTGTCTTTTCCAATCCTGAAGACCATGAATTGCAGTGTCCCTGAGCTCCATTTTTCACCTTGTTTCTTGCAGAAATGGCCACCAAACTGCAAGATTGTGTCAAACCCTAATTCTGCTTCTGACAGGAAGCTGAGCCTTCTGTCAATTCCTGTCCCTCATTGGAAATTAGAGGGACATGTGCCTGTCCAAACACCCAGACTTGGTCTCTCATTGGTCCCCATTCCAGTCCATTCAAGGGACAAATTCCAAACTATTAAAGAAAGGGTGTTGAAGGTGCTGGTTTTCCCAAGTGGGGAGATTGTTAGGAAAGGGGTTGGAGGTTCGAACCCGAGAGCCAGGGGATGAGGAGATGAGGTGGTTTTTCAAAACTCTTCCCGATCCGAAGGTGAAACATTCTCTGACTCTCCCATGCATGTGTTATCTGTACGAAGGGTCGCCTGCATATGGAGATTTGGGACCCATGGAATCAGGACCAGGCAGTATTACTCTAAAGGGGCTGCATTTGCTGACTCATGCTCACTAAGTCTCTCAGCCCCACGAGTATCCAGCCTTAAGTCCCATCCAACTGTGTGTTTAGATATGGTCAATGCAATTGGCATCACAGCCTCTGAACGAATTCTGTAAGAATTTATCTCTCACTCACTGCGTTTTTGTTTTGCATTTATTTTTATAAGGGGGTGTCGCTGATTTTCAGTGCTGGGTTTCTTACTGCTGTACATCGATAAGTTGTTCTTCAGATTCTTACCAGTTGTAAAAAATCTTTTCTGGTGTGTACAGTGAGCTGAGTCCAGTCCTTTGAGGTTTGGAGTAAGTTGTGTTGATTCCCTCGTTGATCTATGGAACGGTATCAGTCCTCATTTCTCACTCCTGGTTTTTGACTCACCTAAAGTGACCCTTGCACTCTGGCAGTCAAAGTTTGTTTGCTAAATGTGTGATTCTGTGTCTCGTTTGTCATTTAGTTCATGTGTCGCAAATTTTATATTCCACCTATAACCCATATCTTATGATAAGTCTCTTTCTTCTGTGTGACTTAGGTCACTGACAACGACCATACCTAAGTACACATGAGTGGCGGCAACGGACCTTATTTCATTGATTTCATGGCTTAAAAAAATTTCCTTGTAGATATTATCACATAATCTTCATCCATGTCTTCCCTCCGAGGAAGTCTCGGTTGTATCCATGAAGAGGCTCTTTTAAAGAGAGCACCGGTAAACGTTGGGTTGCCTGTGTCCTGGGGAGTTTTGGTTTTCCAAAAATATACTCCCTTGTGTGGAAATGCCCTATGCTCTGTAGCTCTGTTTCTTAGATTATTTTAGGAAACACGATAGACTTCTCCAGAGTGCCGATTGCAATTTGCACTTCCCCAATCCACGAAAAAAGGCTCCCTTTTATACCCATCCTATCGTGCATTTCTGGTTTATACACTTTGTGTGGATGGCTCTTTGTTCTAATGGGAAGTGATATGTCTACGTAGTGTTGATATGCGCCGAGCCCCTGCTTGGTTGGCCCAAAAGGGTGTAAGCCTTTTGCCTGATTACATTCATTAAAAAGGAATACTTCGTTTAATGCCAAGGGCGTCGTTGAAAAAGTACTGTCCCATTCTATGTGCTTTCCAGACGAGACACATCTACCTCTTGAAATCCCGTTTCCGCAATTCTGCCTTGCTCTCAATTTCTTTTCGGTGACTTACCTCAAGGCATTTTTCCACATTCCGTGTCTTTTCCAATCCTGAAGACCATGAATTGCAGTGTCCCTGAGCTCCCTTTTTCAACTTGTTTCTTTCAGAACTGGCCACGAAATTGCAGGAGTGTGTCAAACCCTATTCTGCTTCCTAAAGCAAACTGAGATTTCTGTCAATTCCTGTCCCTCATTGGAAATTAGAGGGGCATGGGCCTGTTGAAACAACTATACGTTGTCTCTCATTGGTTCCCATACCAATTCATCCAAGGGACAAATTCCAAACTATAAGGGAGAGGTTGTTGAAAGTGCTGAATTCCCCAAGTGTAGAGATTATTAGGAAAGGGGTTGAAGGTTTGACCCCGAGAACCATGTGTTGAGGAGATGAGGTGGTTTTTCAAAACTCTTCCCTATCCGAAGGCGTAACATCGTCAGTCTGTCCCATGCATGTTTTCGCTGTAGGAATGGTCGCCTGCATATGGAGATTTGGGACCCATGGAATCAGGACCAGGCAGTATTACTCTAAAGGGGCTGCATTTCCTGACTCATGCTCTCCAAGTCTCTCAGCCCCACGAGTCCAGCCTTAGGTCCCATCCATCTGTGTGCTTATATATGGTCAATCCAAGTGGCATCACAGCCCCTGAACAAATTCTGTACGAATTTTTCTCTCACTCACTGACTTTCTGTTTCGCACTTTATTTTTATAATGGGGTGTAGCTGAATTTCAGTGCTGTGTTTCTGGCTGATGTAAAGCCACTTGATTCCCTTACAGAGAGAAATCGATAAATTGTTTTTCAGATTCTTACCAGTTGTAAATAATCTTTCTGGTGTGTAGAGTGGCCTGAGTATAGTCCTTTGAGATTTAAAGTAAGTTGTGTCGATTCCCTCTTAGGTCTATGGAACGGTGTCTGTGCTAATTTCAAACTCCTGGTTTTTGACTCACCTCAACTGACCTTTGCACTCCAGCAGGCATAAGTGTGCTTGCTAAATATGTGATTCTGTGTCTCCTTTGTTATTTTGTTCATGTGTCGCAATGTTTATATTCTGCCTATAACTCGTATCTTATGATAAGTCGCCTTTTTCTGTGTGAATTATGTCACGGAGGATGCTCGTACATAAGTACAACCGAGTGGCGGCAACTGACTTTATTTCATTGATTTCATGGCTGAATAATATTTCCTTGTAGATAAGAATCACATATTCTTCATCCATGTTTCCCGTCCAAGGAAATCTTTGTTGTATCCAAGTCGAGGCTCTTGTAAAGAGAGCAGCAGTAAACGCTGGGTTGCATGTATCCTGGGGAGTTTTGGTTTTCTGAAGATATACGCCCTGAGTGGAAATGCCCTATGCCCTGTAGCTTTGTTTCTTCGATTATTTTAGGAAACACAGTAAACTTCTCCAGAGTGCTGATTGTAATTTGCCATCCCAGAGTCAGTGTAAAAATTTCCCTTTTATCCCCAGCCTACCATGCATTTCTGGTTTTTACACTTTCTGGGGATGGTTCTTTGGTTTGATGGAAGAGATACTTCTATGTAGTGTTGATTTGCACCAAGCCCCTGCTTGGTTGTCCAAAAAGGGTGTATGCCTTTTTCGTGAATATATTCAGGAAAAAGGTATACACCCTTTTTGGCCAAGTGCGTCATTGAAAAATTACTGCCCCATTCTATCTGCTTTCCAGGCGAGACCCATCTCCCTCTTGATTTCCCGTTTCAGCAATTATCCGTTACACTCAAATTCTTTTCCCTGATTTACCTCAAGGCATTTTTCCACATTACATATCTTTTACAATCCTGAAGGTCCGTGAATTGCAGAGCAAAATAGCTCCACTTTTCAACGTGTTTCATTCGGCACTGGCTACGAAATTGCAGTATTGCTTCAAGTCCTATTCTGCTTCCGAGAGCAAGCTGAGCCTTTAGTCAATTCTTCTTCCTCATTGTTAATTAGAGGGGCATGTGCCTGTCCAAACACCTATGCGTGGTCTCTCATTTTTCCCCTTTCCATTTTGTGTAAGGGACAAACTCCAATCTATAAGAGAGAGGGTGTTGAAAGTGCTGCCTTCCCCAAGTGGCAGATTTTTAGGAAAGGGTCTGGAGGTTTGAACCCAAGCACCAGGAGATTTGGAGATGAGGTGGTTTTTCAAAACTCTTCCCGATCCAAAATTGTAGCATCCTCTGGCTGTCCCATACATGTTTTAGCTGTATGAAGGGTTGCCTGCCTCTGGAGATTGTGACCCATGGAATCAGGTACAGGCAGTATTACTCTAAATGGGATGCTTTAGCTGACTCATTCTCACCAAGTTTCTCAGCACCACGAGTGTCCAGCCTGTGGTCCCATCCATCTGTGTGTTTAGATATGGTCAATCCAAGTGGCCTCATAGCCCCTGCATGAATTCTGTAAGAATATATCTCTCACTCACTGCCTTTTTGTTTTGCATTTCATTTTTATAATGGGGTGTAGCTGATTTTCAGTACCTTGTTACTTGTTGCTATACATCCTCTTGATTCACTTACAGAGAGACATTGATAAATTGTTTTTCAGATTCTTACCAGTTTTAAATTGTCTTTTCTAGTGTGTACAGTGGGCTGAGTTCAGTCCTTTGAGGTTTCGGGTAAGTTGTGTTGATTCCCTCTTTGGTCTATGGAACAGTATCTGTGCTTATTTCAAACTCCTGGTTTTTAACTCACCTCAAGTGACCTTTGTGATCTAGCACTCATAAGTGTGTTTGGTAAACGTGTGATTCTGTGTCTCGTTTGTCATTTAGTCCATGTGTCGCAATTTTTTTATTCCACCTATAACTCATGATAAGTCACTTTTTCTGTGTGACTTATATCACTGCGAATGACCGTACTTAAGTACAACCGAGTGGCGGCAACTGACCTTATTTCATTGATTTCACAGCTGAATAATATTTCCTTGTCGATAAGAATCACATATTCTTCATCCAGGTTTTCCGTCCATGGAAATCTCGTTTGTTTCCAAGTCGAGCCTCTTGTAAATAGAGGACCATTAAACGTTGGGTTGCCTGTGTCCTGGGGAGCTTTG
>NW_021148806.1:0-1129 GCF_002837175.3 Physeter macrocephalus
CGCCTTTTGCTGCTGCCGGCAACGTGTGTGTGGTGGAGGATGCTGCGGCATGTACCACTGTGACTGCTGCCCGCGCTCCCGCATTTGCTGCCGTAACGATCGCGAATGCGGTCGATGCTGCCGCTGTGGTTACTTTTGCTGAGGCTGCTAGTTTTGTGGGCCGTGCCTTCGCAGCTGCTGCGTCTGCTTTTATTGTGAGGCACGTTACCCACTAGCTTCCTGCTGCTGCTTGTGCTGCTGCTACTTCTGCTGCAGCTTCTGTTGTTTCCGGGGATGCTTTTGCTGCCGCTGCTGCTGGAGTCGAGATGCTTCTTCTGACTGGTGCTGGGTGTGTTGTCCGTTTCCATGGTGAAGGATTCGGCAGACACAGTGGACACCGGAAAACCTCCCTCTCTCAGTATGTGCTCCTCTGTTGCTACAGCTGCCGCAATTGCTGTCGTTGCTGCTGTTGCTGCCGTGTTCGCTGGTGTCCCTTGGTGTGTCGCTGTGCTGCCGCTGCTATTGGACGCTGACTGACAGCGAAGGGAAGTGCCGGTCATGCAGTGGCTCCCAGCTGGCAGACGTTTTGGTATGCTAACTGGAGGGACAGCTCCTCTAGATGCAGTCGCTGGTGCTGTTGAATCGGTTGCTGCTGTGGGGGCCGCTGCAAGCTCCGTGTTGCTTCTGCTGTAATCTTCTTGTGCAAGTGGTGCAGCAATGCAGAGCGCTACCTGAAAAGACGGTACGGGCTTCTCAAGGGGAAACAGAGAGTCTTCCTCTGCTCTCCCACTGGTGACTCGAGGTCTGATGCTATGGAAGCGTCTCTTGCTGCTTTTGCTGCATTTGCTGCTGCTAATGCTGCAGGGGAGGCTGCTCCTGCTGCTGCACCTGCTGATAAAGCTGCCTGCGGGGTCGCCATTGCTGCTGCAGGAAGGGAAACTGCCGGTCGTGAGCCTGCTGCTGCGGTGAGGGAGTGTGCGGGGTTCCCCGCTTCGAAGTCTGCTGATGCTCCTGCAGGTGCTGCGCCTTCTGCCCTCCCTGCCTCTGCGGGAAGTAGCGCCGCTGCTTTTGCTGGTTGTGTCGATGCTGATGCTGCAGCAGCTGCCGCTCTTGCTGCAGCAGCTGCCGCTCCTGCTGCAGCGCTTTATTT
>NW_021148806.1:1962-2135 GCF_002837175.3 Physeter macrocephalus
TTCTGGCATGTGCTGCTGCTGTTCTGTTGGTCACCACTGGTGCCGCTGCCTTCTGACTTGCGGCTGTTGCTTGTTTCCTGCAGCGAAGAGGGACCACCACAAACCTCGGCACCGCAGTTAGCAACAGTAGCCGTGCCACTGTCCCAGAAGAAACAGCAGCAGTAGGGGACAAG
>NW_021148806.1:7545-8356 GCF_002837175.3 Physeter macrocephalus
CACGTAAATCGCAATACTGCTTGTTTGTTAGCCCCTGCGTAGACGTCAGTCGTCTCTACAAGTTCTGATCAAAATAGAAACTTACATATCTCTTCTCCCCTACTCTCGCCTTATATCTCCTACACATTTTCCAGTACGCTTGCCACATGTTGTCCTATTATTCCTGCCTCCTAAATAAATGTCTCGCACTCCAGTACCGCATACTTGTTTGCAAGCGGCAGTCTTGTGGTTTTTCACACCCATCACGTGTAGCTGTGCCCGCAGTATTAATGCCGTGAATCCTACACAGTTCTGCCATCTAACCTATGGATGTATAGCAGCCTGTATCGATTTACTCTACGAAGAAGCGTCCTCTGTCTGGCTTCCGCCTGCATCGCTTTACTCGCGTACATCTTGCAATAGCGTTGGGCACCGCTCTCCTGCACTTGTATACCGCATATACCAACGGCACTTTTCATGTGTCGTTGGAGCTCGCGTCACCTCTCTTGTGTACGTCGCCGCGATTACATTTGTATGCGTGATGGTGTAAATATATATTTATTTATTTATGTGCATACACTTATGCAGCACTACACACAGAGTGATGTGTGAACGTCTTTTTGTAATCCTTAAGACGCAGGATTTTTCTTAGCGATGCCATTCGTGCGCAGAGCGCCGCCTTCCAGAGATAATGGGTCGACCCATTTTAACAGACGTGCTTTGGAAAGCCGGGCTTCTGTAGTGGGGTGCTGACTTGACTTTTAAATGTAACCTCGTATGCACAAGACTACAGGAGACAAACCGGACAAGAGTTCCAACAAAGCAGGAAAAG
>NW_021148807.1:0-1436 GCF_002837175.3 Physeter macrocephalus
TACCCTAGACCGTAGCCCTACCCTAAACTGTACCCTAAACCTAAACTAACCCTAACTTTAAACCCTAAACCTAACCCTAACCTCTAGTTCTATCCCTGACCCTGACCCTAACCCTAATCCCTAACCCTGACCCTGACACTAATCCTATCCCCTAGCCCTATCCCTGACCCTAACCCCTAACCCTATCCCTGACACTAACCCTAATCCGAAACACTAATCCCTAACCCCTAACCCGGACCCTAACCCCTATCCCTGAGCCTGACCCTAATGCCTAACCTACCCCTGTGCATGATGATCCCCACCCTGGGGGGACTGCTCACCTTCTCATACATCCATGCATGTCTACCTGTTTTCATCTGCTCTCACCTGGGCTCATGTCCAGAGGACATGTTCCTGAGGATGGCAGCCTAATCCATGCACAAGCACAGTCTGTGTCTCTGGACATGAACAGGCAGGACAGCTCTCACAGCAGTGGGACAGGGGAGTCAGGATGCAGCATTCTCCCCGGCCCGGCACAGCATGGGGGAAACACATACACAGGCACACGCACAGCTCTACACTGGATGCCAACCTCTCAGAACCCTCCCTTAACTCAGACTGGGGGCGCACAGGCTGTCATAGACCAAGTGGAGTTCTCCGCCCCACCACAGCGCCAGCACACACCTCACAGGAAGGCGACGGCCCCTGCACCCAGGCTGTGGCAGTTGCACCAGTGGCTACTGTATACTTTGGAAAGGCAGCAGCTGGGGGGTTCAGCACTGCAAGCCTCCCTCTCAGATCACTAGAGACGTTCTCAGCAAAGGCACATTGTCCCTAATTCTCATCTCCTGTCAGGCCAGCAGAAGCACTTCAAGACATGGCAGGACTGGGCTGCACCTGGGGCGTTTGTGGCATGGCTAAGCAAACGGCCAATCTGAGCATGTACGGTGGGGACTGGAAAAGGTCTGCGCTGCCTCAGGCTCAGCTGTCTGCCACGTGAGAGGGCTCCCCTGAAGTCGGACTGAGCCCCTCTCTGTGCCGGCCAGCCAGCCACTATTGTACACAAGTCCGGGCAAAAAAGGTATCCGTGGCATTCACCTGGCAACCTCAGTCCCTCTAGCACAGTAAGGAGGACCACAAGGAGATACTTGCCCCCAGAGTGGGACAGGTGCGCCCCCTTACCATCCAGGCGCCCAAGAAAGCTACTCACAGGACACACCACCACAGTGGTGACACAAGGGGTTTGCTGGGAAAAGGAAACAGCACTGCTTGGTTTTCAGCTCCTGAGGGACAAGCTGTACAACTCCAGAGGCACCACAGAGAGTAGGTGACACATGCTCACTCACCAAGGAGGCACGCAGCAGAGCGGTGGGACGGCTCTCCCCAGGGCAGGGAGGGCCACTTGCGAGACACGCCAGGAAGGTGACAAAAGTGTCTGTTGCATCAGAGGACCACAG
>NW_021148807.1:5215-5975 GCF_002837175.3 Physeter macrocephalus
AGGCAGCAGTCGCACGTGGTCCCCCAAGGCAGACGCCCAGGATGGGCAGGGCTCATCCTCCTGGAGGCTCCAGGGAGGACTGTTTCGTCCCTTTCCCAGCTCTGGAGCCCCCGGATTCCTGGGGTCGGGACCCCTCTCTGCACCTCACAGCAGCACCTGCGCAGAGTCAGTTTCCTCTGGGCGCAAACTCCAGTCTGTCCTCATGCTTGCCCCGACTCACTTCTGTGTCCTATTCACGGGGACCCACAGGGAGGGCCTTGGTGGTCTCACCCGGGTGCCTCGGAGGCAGGGCGTGTCTCTGGAATTAGGACGTGGACGTTGTAGCGGACACGATTCCACCGGCCGCACTGCCCCAGGTGGAAGCTCCACAGGACAGCAGTTACAGAAGCAGGCGTGGAAGGCCTGGACGCACCAAGGATTGAGCGGGGGCCTGGAGAGCCGCGTGTGCACAACCGAGTCTCAGAAAAGAAGGAAAGCTCACACGCACACCCTGCATCCACACGCTTAGCAGAAGCGCAGAGACTTTTTCCAGCTGTGCCGAAAGCCTGGGACAACTCAGGAAACGCCCCTATAATGCTGAACACAGAGGTAAGGAAAAAACCCTTTCCTGGTGCCCAAAGGGCAAGGGAACGCCCTTCTCATTCGCTTTCCCTGCAGAAAACCTGCAGCGTAGAGTGTCCCGTCTCCCTGAGATGTGTGTGAATCTCTCTAAGCTGAAAGACCCCCGGCCTGTTTGCATCCCGGGAAAGTCTGTCTGGGG
>NW_021148807.1:7000-8354 GCF_002837175.3 Physeter macrocephalus
CCGCCGCGTGCCCCGCCCAGGCCAAGGGCCCCGCCCCGCGCAGCGCCTGGTGCGACCCCTCCCACCGCCCCGCTCAGAGTCTGGTGCGACACTCCCCCCACCTACGCAGCGCCTGCTGTGACTCCCTGCCCCGATCCTCGTGCGACCACCCGCAGCGCCTGGTGCGACACCCCCCCACCTAACCCTAATGATATCCCGTACCCTAACCCATACACTAACCCTAACACGTAGCCATTCCCTAATCATTACCCTAATCCTAACCCGTGCCCTAACCACTAAACCTAACCCGTACCCTAACGATCACCCGTATCCTAACCCGTACACTAACCCTAACATGTATCCATACCCCAATCTTTACCCTAATCCTAACCCATGCACTAAACCTAACCCTAATCCTTAACCATAACCCGTACCCTAATCCTAGCACATACCCTAACCCGTAGCCATAACCTAATCTTTACCCTAATCCTAACCCGTGCCCTAACCCTAAGCCTAAACCTAACCCTTAACGCTAACCCTAAACCGTACACTAATCCTAACCCGTACCCTAACGATAAACCTTTCCCTAAGCCATACAGTAACTATAACCCATAGCCATATCCTAATCGTTACCCTAATCCTTACCCATGCCCTAAACGTAACCCTAACACTGACCCTAATACTTAACCCTAACCCGTACCCTAATCCTAACCCGTACGCTAACGATAACCCATACACTAACCATAACACGTATTCAAACCCTAATCTTTACCCAAATCCTAACCCGTGCCCTAACCCTAACCCTTAACCCTAACCCGTAGCCTAATCCTAAGCCGTACCCTAACGATAACCGGTACCCTAACACGTACACTAAACCTAACACGTATTCATACCCCAATCTTTACCCTAATCCTAACCCGTGCCCTAACCCTAACCTTAACACTAACCCTTAACCCTAACCCGTACCCGAATCGTAACCCATACCCTAAGGAAAACCCGTACCCTAACCTGTACCCTAACTCTAACCCATAGCCATACCCTAAACTTTACCCTACTCCGCCCTAACCCTAACACTAACCACTAAACCTAACCCGTACCCTAACGATCACCCGTACCCTAACCCGTACACTAACCCTAACACGTATTCATACCCCAATCTTTACCCTAATCCTAACCCGTCCCCTGGCCCGTACACTCCCCCTAACACGTATCCGTACCCCAATCTCGACCCTAACCCTAACCGTGCCCTAAACATAACCCGTGCCCTAACCCTAACCCTCACCCTAAGCCTCTAACCCTAAACCCCTAACCCTAACGCCCTAACACTCTAACCCTAACCGTAACACTACCCTTACCCTAACCCTAAACCTATCCC
>NW_021148808.1:0-262 GCF_002837175.3 Physeter macrocephalus
TTATTGTTAATAGAAAAATGACACTAACGATTTTCGTGTTAGAGTGTCAAAGACACTTTGAGTCTTTTATTTTTTCAAGAATGTGATGAGACTTTTTTCATTTAAAGTCAGTGTTCCCTATTACCAAAATTTATTTGATGAATATAAAGAATTGAATGTCTTTAAGACAAGACTTGTAGTTAAATGTCAAACCATGATCTTCCCAAGGCACATCAAACTGGCCGTGCATAATGGTGGCCTCTAAAGTTTGTGTGCATACCCT
>NW_021148808.1:5867-8350 GCF_002837175.3 Physeter macrocephalus
GTCGTTGATGATTATGTGTGCAACTGGGTGGTATCACTTAGAAGAAGGGGGCTGGTGGGAGGAGCAGCTTTTGAGGGAATATCAGGACTTTGGTTTGCTATCTTAGATGCCCTTTAGGTATCTAAGTGTCTGGACAGTGCTCAGACTGTACTTTCTATCCAGAGGTATCCAAAGCCACTTTAGATGCAAGATGGTTAAAGTTGACCTTTGCTGCTGCCAAAGTAATAGCCACTGGGGGCAGTCTGCCAGATGGAATCTTAGGTTTTTGAGGAAGAAATTAGAATACACAAAGGGGGAAATAAGTGTATAATTACATAATATAGATTTCATATTTAATTTTATGGGAAAAGGAATAATTAGTTGGCTTTTGGTTTTAAAAGGTAATAGCCACTCATTGGGTAATAATTACTCTAATTTCCATTTATTTTACTTTAGATCATTCTGTGATGAAAGCAGTTATCAAAAAAGGTCTCCAGAATGGAAGGGGTGCCAGGTCAGAGGTATATAACGGGTTTTAGTCCTCTCAGAAGAATTTCTCTTTAATGGCTTGTTTTTCTTTCTTTCTTAAAAGAAAATTATCAAGGTACTTTCTGCCATCTTAAAACTAAGTTTTTAGTCACATGAAATGGCTTTTCTGTTTTTGAAACTATTGTGTGATGCTTTAATTTAGGTTCCCAGAAATGCAGATTGAAAACCTTTTATTAACTTAAAGTATCTTAATTTCTAATGAATATCAAACCCTCACAAATTACCTGTAACTGAAATGGCATATTTATCATTTCTCTCTCAGTACCAGTGGATAACTTCTCCATCGTGAAGGAACCATCCAAAGCTGCTAGATAGAAGAAGAGAACTCTAATTTTGGGAAGTGGTTGAAAAGGAAAAGCTACTATTACAATTGGTAACTCTTTCTTGTTTTGAATGCTACTAGAACTTATACCCCTTATGTTTTCCGGTGTGCTAAAATTGAAACAGCCAGTATTAACCACAGGCATAGTAGGAGGCCTATAATTATTTTGATACTTATGGGAATTTATAGGATATAAATATAATAAATGAATTTAAAGAGATGTTACTATTAACCAAGCTTATTGTTTGGATCTCATAAAAAGTTCGTTATTTTGAAAATATTTCCTGGTTGATGATTACTTCTTATACTTTGCAATTGAAATTTGGGGTGCACTTTGATGATAACTTTAGTAGTGGTGCTTTTGAGGAATGATTTTTTTTATATGAAGAATTACCATTTGTGCTATAAGAAACAAAATTTCTTCCCAGTTCCAATCTTCCCATTGTTCCCTGCTTCTTTCTTAGAAATTCTTAGCTAAATTTTTGAATCCAGTATTGTCTTGTTTCTCTCAATGATAAAAATAAATTAAAATATGTATTATCCTTATAAAGGACTTATACAGACAAGTTTATTGACCTAGATGGAACATTTTAGAAAAACATGTTCTAAATGTTTACTGTAATGTATATTTAAATTTCCAAATGATAGTTAACCCAGGATTTTACAACTAAGCCTATAATTTTGTTACCAAATGTGATAAAAAACTTTTAAAACCCTTTAACAATCAATGGTGTAAGTTTCACATTCTCCTGAATATATAAATTTGGTATACTTCACTTCTGATAACGTTTGTATTGTTTCTAAGAGACCTTAACTTTTTATTTTCTGGAACATATTATCGTTATTCACAAATTGTCGTTTGTTTTTTTTTGGAGCAGCATTTGTAAAACCAAATCTAATATGAAACTGACTCTTGTGAGTAAATTTCAAATTTGAAACAGTAAAGCAATAAGGTTTAATATAAAGCAAAATAAATTTTTTATGTTTATGATATGCCAATTTTCCAGAAAATGTTTTGTGGTGACTTTAGTTCTATACCAGATATATTAAAATCACCAATGGACAACACATCTTTTATTCAGGTGCCCTCTGAAAGTTTTAAAAATTTGTCTTGGGCTTCCCTGGTGGCGCAGTGGTTGAGAATCCGCCTGCCGATGCAGGGGACACGGGTTCGTGCCCCTGTCCGGGAAGATCCCACATGCCGCGGAGCGGCTAGGCCCGTGAGCCATGGCCGCTGAGCCTGCGCGTCCGGAGCCTGTGCTCCACCACGGGAGAGGCCTCAACAGTGAGAGGCCCGCATACTGCAAAAAAATAAAAAATAAATAAATAAAAATTTGTCTTTAAAATGCTTAAAATGATATATTTTCTGTTTTGTGTATTTTACCACAATTTTTTTAAAATATGTTGTTTCAAAATTTTTAGGTTTTATAAAGGTATTTTATTAGCATAACAATGAAAAATTTAAAAGAGCTTCTCTAATCTCATTATCCTGTCAAGCCTTGTTTACATTTTTATTTTCTCTTCCTGTTGTCTATAAACAGTTCCATATAGCTTCAATATAATTTGCCATTCTTATTTTTTCATACTAAATTTAAAATTTATGATTCATAGTTATAATTTTTTTTTTTTTTTT
>NW_021148809.1:0-684 GCF_002837175.3 Physeter macrocephalus
GCGTGAGATGCGTTTCTGCCGCATTTCTGCGTGTGTGTGTGCATGCGCCGCTCTGTCGTCTTCTTCTGACGTTCAGGCGTCAGATTTGTGGTCATTTTTTCGCTGGAAAGCAGCCAATGCTGATGAAGCGTCGCCTGCTGCCTCGGGCAGTGCTTCTGCTGGCAGCAACGGGGCCTCAACAGATGCCCACAGTGCTGCTTCTGCTGCTGAATCCGGAGCCGCATCGTTGCATCCTCCTGCTGCTGATGCTGGTGATTCTTCCTCGAAGGCGGGCCTGGGGATGGCGGGAGCAGCAGCAGCAGCAGCGCAGGGTCTTGCGGCGCTTTTTGGAGGCGGGAATGACAACGAAGAGGCATTGCGCCGTCTTAGCAGCGGCAGAGCTTCGTCAACAGACGAAGGATTGGTAGGTGTTTCAGCTGAGCGAGGAAGAAGTCCTGAGAAGGCGAGCTCTTCGTCGACGCGGCCAACAGTGCGCTTCAGAGGCCTCTCTGGTGCATCAGGGGGTGTTCTTGGTGAAGAAAAAGCAACAGCAAGACGCGAGGAGGCGATGGGGGAGAAAGAAAATGAGGGCGCGCAGATGAGAGGCAGGAGGCAGAGGCAGGAGGGGCAGGAACCTCCGCGGCGTGGCGAGAATTCGGTGTTGAATATGGGCTTTGTCGATTTGGTGGAGTCACTGCTGCTCAA
>NW_021148809.1:7988-8350 GCF_002837175.3 Physeter macrocephalus
ATATATATATATATATATATCTATATATATATGAAGTGCCAGACATTTCCACTACACTCCTGCTGGGACCCATGCATTCCTGTTAACGTGTGGCCCAAAAATATATATGCAAGGTGAATTTTTTTTGGAGAACAACTACTACTGCTGTTGCTGCTTGCATAACAGACTGGTTAGGTGTGTATCTCTCTTTCTCAAAAATAGCTCTGGACATAGGGCTTCATGTATGTGTGCGCCTCGTGTTGTTTGGTGAGAGTGACTCTTCCCTGCCTGCACACAACGTCATCGACTTTTCACATTTTCATGTGTCTCTCTTCCCCCCTGTTTTTCACGCCCTCATATATGTAGCATCCTGTGCATGCGTG
>NW_021148813.1:0-8343 GCF_002837175.3 Physeter macrocephalus
AAAAAAAAAATCATTGCCAAATCCAATGTTATGATGTTTTCCCCTATGTTTTCTTCTAAGAGTTTTATAGTTTTAGGTCTTACCTTTAGATCTTTGACCGATGTGGGTTAATATTTGTGTATAGTGTAAGGTGAGGGTCCAAATTCATTCTTTTGATGGGGATATCCAGTTGTCCCTGCAGAATTTGTGGAAAAGACTGTCTTTTTCCATTGAGTGATCTTGACACCCCTGTCAAAAATCATTTGACCTTATATGCAAGGATTTACTTCTGGGCTCTCTATTCTATTCCATTGGTCTGTATGTCTGTCTTTATGCCAGTGCCACACTTTATATCAGTTTTGATTACTGTAGCTTTGTACTAAGTTTTGAAATCAGGAAATGTGAGTCTTCCAGTTTTATTCTTCTTTTTAATGATTGTTTTGGCTGTGTAGGGCCCCTTGAGATACCACTTGAATTTTAGGATGGATAGAATAGAAATTTTTCTGCAAAAACACTGTTAGGATTTTGATAGAGATTACAATAAATCTGTAGATTTCTTTCAGTGGTAATTATTATTATTAATTCTACCTCTTTATTTGTTTTAGGTCTATTCAGGTTTTACATTTCTCCTTGAATAAATTTTAGTAGTTTGTGTCTTTCTAGGAAATTGTCCATTTTATCTACATTATCTAAATTTTTTGCATGCAGTTATTCATAGTATTCCCTGAAACTTCTATATATTTCTGCATGATTAGTAGGAATATTCCTTCTTTCATTCCTGATTTTTATAATATGAATCTTCTCTTTTTCCTGATCAATAGTAGCTAAGTTTGTCAAATTTGTTGATATCTTTGAAGAAATCTTTTGTTGATTTTTCTACTATTTTCTCTTCTCTATTTCATTACTCTCCACTCTTATTTTTATTGTTTCTTTCTTTCTGCTTGCTTTGGATTTAGTTTGCTCTTCTTTTCCAGTGTGGAAACTCAACCCTATGAGCTTGACCCAGAGCCCCAGTGATCCCAGTCGGCCGTGTCTGGGACAAAGCCTCTGCCTTCTGAGTCGGGGCCTCTGTGTCAGAATGAAGCCCCAGCCTCTCGGTCACACTCACCAAGAATTTAGCCTCTGCAGCTTGGGGTTGTCAGGGTTGAGAAATTCTCCAGCCTGCCCTTTCTCATCCAGTCCCTGGTTATTGGGAGCTGGGGAGTCAAAGGCCCCATCTTCCTGGCCACAGAGTCATTTGGGACAGCGATTCTGTCAGGATGAGCAGGAGAGAGGCAGGGAGGGAGCAGGTCATAGCTCTCACTGTTCTTACCAAGACTTAGTAGACATTGTGAATAAATACACCTTCATTTGCTTAAAGGCCTTAGGGACATTTCCAGAGACTTTAAATTGTTTTTAAAAATAATGTTCACCTGTTTTGGTTGTTCTGCTGGGGAAGAGATCTGCAGAGCTCCTTTGCTGCCAATCTGGAGGTCTCTTCATAGTCTTACACTATTCTTCTCATTATCAGTAAGTAAGTCTAAGAACTCCTGATGGGGAGGGAATAGAGACCAGAAGTGAGGTAGTTAAGGACCCGGAGCATATGAAGACCTCCTGAGGGCATAGAGCTGTTGGCCAGAAGGTGCTGGAAGGCCAGACGCCCAGCTGGGCACATGGAGATCACCTACAGTGCTGCCAGTGGGAATGCAGTGGGTAGGATGAAGATCCCAAAGGTTTTAGGACATGGAACCAGAACTTGTCACTGAGGCCTGATGGAGGTGGTGGCCAAGGTACTCTCACCCTGTCATTTCTTGAGAAACACAGGTCACACCTCATGAAGCTTCCCACGCCTGGATGGGGTCAGTCCTCACATAAGCAAAAGCCACGCAAGTCTTTACTGAAAGTCAAATGAGCTGGTTAATTCTCTGAGGGTCATAATGTCAGGCTCCGGTACCGGAGGGATAGAATTACAAAAGAAGAAAAAGAGGAAAGGAAAAGGAGAAGGAGGGAGGGATCCAGGAACTCAGGGTCTCACCCCCTGACTGGAGCTCAAGAGAGCACGTGGTTGCAGAAGCAACAATAGGAAAGTGGTCTCCGTAGGTCTCTAGATGCCAATGGAATGTCCCACTCTGCTTGGTTGGCTTTATTATACACAATACAGAGAGTGAAGGATGGATCTGGCTCCATCACTGGTAGCTGGCCACACCTTCCCTAATCTGCCTTAATGGACTCCTCGCCTCTTGAAGGAAAAGCTTGAGTCTTAACAAGCCTCCATCTACCAGAAACCAAAAGGGGCTCAACCTGTAGGTGGGAGGACCACAGAGGGAGGGCAAGCCTCACTGTGGTCTGTGGAGGGATGCTGGGGGAACGCGATGGATGAGTCGATGGATGGAAGGCTGACACTTCAGTAGCACCAACACTGGGTAGGTTCTCTTCCTCCTGAGTAGACCCAGAGCCCACAAGGCATTCACGCTCTGCTGGAGACATATGGTGATCAGGGGACAGGTCACAGCCAAGGGATGATGGATGGGTGAGCACTGTGGGAAAAAAGACGTTCCTTCCAGTCCCAGCACAGACAACTCTCTTCACACTGACTGAGTGTGAGAGGGGGTGTGCCCCAAAGTATGTTCTCCATGAGTGTGTGTTACGTTTTCTCTACTGAATGCATCTTTGTACTAACCAGTTGGCGTGTGTAACTAAGGGTTACCTACATCACGCACAAGGTATTCTCGGGAGTACAAAGAGGAGAGGGTGGTCATGCTGACATTGTGGTCCTCCTTGATTTAGTGACCTGGGTTCTATTATGGCACAGCTTCTCAGCTGTGACTCTGGTGACATTTGGGCTGAATCATTCTCTGTGGTGGGAGCAGCTGTCCTGTTCTTCCCAGTTGCCCACACACCAGTTATGACAACCAAAACTGTCTCTGAACGTTGGCAAGCGACCTTTCATGGGAGGGGGGGTGCAATCTCCTCCAGTTGAGAATCCCTGATGATTGGAGGTGTCGTTGACACGTGTCACATTTACACACTTTCCCAACATCTGGCTCAGCATCTGGAATATGCAGTTAATGGTTGATAGTAAATAAACTTGTGGGTGAATGAACATGAGTGGGGCAGTTGAGACCAGTTGAATAACTCTGTCAGTTCCCAGGTTGGGCATAAATTCTGGGCCTAAAATAGTAACAGTTCATATGCAGGGTGTTGAAGTGGAAGGAAGTACATCCCAATGTAAAGTGCTGGGCCAACATGAAGGCATCTTCAAAGTGGAAGATACAAAGTTGGCTTAGATAATTCTTCATGATTCATCAACTAAATGCATCCATACAAGGGAGTCGTATTTCTTTGGAGAGAGCTGAGCTGTATGTCCACCCACCCGATGGAATATCATCCTGAGATCCATGAGAGGTGGGTGCGAGATGACCCCCAAGGGTTTTTGTAGAAGTTTTCCTGGGTGAGCTGTATAGTGCACCCCTGGCCTCCTTCCTGCCGAGGCAAGCGCTGGGGAAGTGCCAGCGCTAACACAGAGTTTGTATGAGGGGACGCAGGGACACAGTCCAGAGAGGATGTTTGGGAGAGTGTGCTCATACCTATCCTGGTACCGTCCCTGGAAGATGAGGACAAATGTCCAGTTGACGTAGCCCAATACGTGGGCATGTTTCCCATGGATGGGGAAGGGCCACCCCAAAGGGAAGTTGCTTGGGGTTGTCCTAGACTGTCTCCAGGAGGAGCAGGGGGATATTTCAGGAGAGATGGGCCTCCAGGAGGCTGAGGACATGGAAAGAGTTGAACAAAGTTGTCCAGACGGGGAAACGTTTGAACATGCCAAGGGAATTACAGGAAGAGATGTCCAGCTGTGAAGAGTCACCTTGAGACATTTGTCTGTCCTGATGGTGAGTACGACTGGGCCACCACCACGGTCCAGCCAAGTAGGATGCTCTTCAAGCGTCTTTTCCCTCCCTGCCCCTTCTCCGACCACTGGGGGTCTGGGAGCGTGGTTAGCACAACTGAGGAGGGCCAGGCACTAAGCCAGGGCACAGAAAAGATAAAAATACCTCCCCCTCCTCAAGTGCACACGAGCTCTCGACCCCAAACCTGAACCATGGGATGGTAAAGTCTCAAGTTTGAATAAAGTCCAGGGCTGTGATGACTTCAGGGGGCTGGCTGTTTTAATTACTGATCTGAGACGGTGCTTTGTGACTCAAAAAGACCATAGGACATTTTATTACCAGAGAATGACCAAAGCAGTTATGTGGCTGCCCTGAGTAGTGAATCAAGCTGTTAAAAAGTGTAAAAAGACATTGGGAAAGAACGATGCTCTAGAATACTCCCCACGTGCTTCTCTGAAATGGACGCGCTTACATCAGTTATGTGGCAGTCACTGTTTTTAGATCTTTTAATGGGTTATAACACTCAACCCTCACAAATACCCTAGGATATGAGTAGTAAGATCACTTTTTATAGTGCAGAGGGGTTAAGCCACCTGCCCAAATTCACACAGCTAACAAGTGGTGGAGCCTGGATTTGGGTCAAGAAATCCAAGGCCAATGTCTTTGGCTGCTGGAGTAGAGGGGGTCGCTCACCGATCACAGATGGATGAGACTCAGGGCACCAGCTGAGGGGCTCCTTGCAGATGGATGGTGTATGCATGACAATACAGCCAACTGTGAGGAAACCTGGGATGAGGGAGAAACGAGAAGGGGTGATGCTTTCCTAGTGTCCACGAAGGAGATCATGAGATGGTTACCAGGCAGGAATGGGAAACCTGATAACATGATGCCCTTGGCCAATACTCATCAGCTTTCTGTGTGCAAAGGTTGAGGTGACCGTAGCTGGACCCCCAGACCACCCTACAGCACCCGTCGGGCTCTCCACTGTCACGGCTTGTTGAGGGCGGTCAGATAGAGCCTGAATCTGTGCTGTTTTACCTTTGATTTCTGTCGGTGTCTATCTGAAAGCCACGTTCTTCCTTAGCGAGTGTTATTTAATGGGGTTTCTGCCCATAACCCTACACCAAGAGGGTTACTGTTACTGTTGCTGTTTCCAACAATGAATCAGGGGCACACCAAAATCAGCCTGTGCTCCCTCCACCATGCCTGGAAACTGCTGACTGGATGCTGGGGAGGCGACTTAGCTCTGGCCCTCCCCTCTCCCACCCACCCTGCAAGGTCCGTCAGCTCCCTTCCAGGCTCCGATAGTAAAGCTGGAGCTCCTTGGGTTGGACCCCCAGGGAGCAGGAGATGCCAGGCTTTGGAATGTCCCCTCCCCATCTGTAACCTGAAGTTGATCCTTCAGAACAGGGTCCAGCTGCAAGAGGCCTTTGGCCTCCTGGACATTGAGCTTTGTTCTAGGGGCTCAACAGCATGAACTCTGGAGTCGGAGGGTCAGGGTTGGAACCCAGTTTGCACTTGTTAGGTCTTGGTCTTGGGCAAGTTCCTTCACCTTGCACCTCAATTTCCTTGTCTATAAAATGAGGTCTATTGCACCTCCTTCCCCGGGCTCTTGTAAGAACTGAACGGGTGAATACGTGTGAAGCCTCACAACGATGCCGCACCAGGTGCTGCATTTGTCTGATTATTAATAGTTACCATGTTGACATGGGAGCACCCTTACATTGTTTGGTAGAATCACAAATTTTGCTCTTATTTCACGCCATCTTAGAGTGTTGAGGGAAGGAAAATATTCTTTCAATTGGTCTGTTGAGATGTAGTATGATTTCCTCCCAAGATTCGTGTTAAATTAAAAATTAAACATGGATACTGACTTGACTGACGTAAATTAAAGACCATGCCAAGTATTTTACATGGGCTTTATTCTTGCTCTTTACTAAATCCGTTCAAGCACTGGACCAACAAAGTGCCAGGCGCTGTGCAGGGGCTTGAGGATGACAACAATTAAGACCCGGCACTGCGCCCCCCACCTCGGGTCCTAGATCCCTAGGGAAGCAGAAATCTCAGTCCACTAGCAACAGTTCAGTGTGAGAGAAACTGTAACAGGGACACTCAGGTACATCCTTGTGAGTCTTCTCAGCAACCACAAGTTGTCTAAGGTTAAGGAAATGTCGACACCATCCTACTGCATTAAAATATACATAATATATGGCTTTGAAATATCAAGATTTAATTTCCTTCAGGACAATGTCTTGAAAGTTCCTGCTTCTCTGTTCATTCTAGGAAAGTATGAGTGGAAATGCATCAGATCTGGGATGAGAGTCATTTAGCAGAAGGCAACAAATTACCTTCCCAATGAGGGAGCAAGGACCCCCAGTCAGCTGGCACACCTTCTCCCCACACACGTGCTCCGGGGGCCACAAGACGGTCACTGGCATGCAGCCCAGAAAAGCTCAGCTCCTTTCAAATGGCTTGGAGCAGATGAGCATGTAAGATGCTGCAATATTCTAGTAATTTATTAATGATATCGCATAGCAGGTGTTGGCAGCATTTCTGTGTGGGTTTTTTTTTTTTAATTTTTTTTACAAGAGTAGAACTTGTTTCCTTCCAAAGTTTGTAAGCTTAAAAGAAAAATGGGAGAGGAAATTACTCCTGGGGAGAAGCAAACCTGCCTTCCCAAGCAAGGGAATTTTCTAGAGGTAAAAGTATGATAGAAGCAAAGGGGGCTCTTTCCTCTCCGGAAAAGTCAACCGGGGGCAGGAATGGTCTGTGCAGGAGTGAGGGGGCAGCCCCCCTGTCTAGCAAAGCCTGCGATTCATTTCACAGCTGTGTGCTGAGTGCCTGCTGCGTGTGGGGTGCCGTCTCGGGGGCCCCGTGGTGAAACGGGTATATCCTTATCCATCGCAGATATGCTGAGAATAGGGCAAATGATTACATACCACGCTTAGAGTGAGGCAAGCATAGTTTTCCAGTGGTTTTTGTCCATTAATTTATTTGACCGTCACACCCATGCGATCATATCTCGTCACTGAGAGGAAACTGGATCACAGAGCATCATGTAACGGCCCCAGGCCAGGGTCTCACTGCTGGGAGTGGTGGACCCCAGACTGGAGCTCAGATGTCTGCGGAGAAACTCAGAGAGGGGCTCAGATGTGGTCAGCTGCTGATGGTGCCACGCAGTGAGCTCTCCTGGTAGCCCGGGGAGGTGAGGTCGCAGCAAGACTTGGAAGGGTGTGGGGTTGAACTGAAGGCTAAGCCAGAGGCGCCTGGAAGGTGAGTGATGGACTGAGGGTGAATAACGGAGCAGGAATCCACGAGAGCTTTCCAAATGGATGGACGGGGGTGTCCCTGCCCGAACACCTGCCCCGCGGGCTCTGTCTGGGATTCTGTTCACCACCTGCCCTGCTCGCTGTGCCTTCAGCACCTGGGACAGTTCCCGACACAGCAGGGCTTCCCCGGCCATTTACTGACTGTTCCCAGGAGGTGGAAGGGCTCGGGATTCTGTTTGCCTTCACAACAATCTCTCCCATGACCCTAGTTCACTCAGTTGTTACAACAGCTCTGGGAAGCAAACGGCGTTCCCCATTCAACACATAATCACACACATTATTTTATTAACACAACTTTATTTTGTAAATCTCTTCAGATGAGCCATTTTCTATAAAGAGCAACAGAGGAGAACACACATGGTAAGCATTTAAGAGACACAAGTTTGGGGCGTGCATGTTGTTTTTTATTACAATTTTGGAAAAGTTAAAACAGAATCTTAAATGAAATCTGTACCCGTAGTTTTTGCTCTCTGGGATGGGGTCGATGTAACCTCGGGGACTCTGAGGGCACTGCTTGGAAGCTCCCTGCCTGTGCCGTGTCCCTCTCAGCCATCTGGTATCTGCCATCCGGATGTGGAAAAAAGGAAGAGGAGGAAGGAGTTTGAGGTTGGAGGTGGACATGGGGGGCAAATGGGAGGGGAGGGAGCAGGACTGATTACAGAGGCAGCAAGCATCATGGGGTCAGGGTTTGAGCTCTCACTCTTAGGGTATTTTTTATATCCTTCCCTCAATCACAGTTCCAGAATTGGGACACGCCTCATCTCAGGTTGCCTTGGCCTGCTGTGGCTTGAAGCAGGGTTTCGGTTCCCGGCCAGAGACTGAAGTCAGGCGGTGGCAGTGAGGGCACTGAATCCTAATCACTAGACCACCAGGGACCAGTGGTCAGTGACAAGGCCCCAGGCCTTTGGCTTCGCAGAAACAAATTCCCACAAAGATGGAAAAGAGTGAAACAACTAAAGTGTTTATTAGGAGGAAAAATAGTACATGTGGATAGACACACGGGCAGACTCAGAGAGAGAGTCACGCCCTCGTGGTGGTTTGAATCACTTACATGGGGCATTTCTCTCGGGTTTCCTCTGGCCAATCATTTTGCTTTGCTTAGTTCTGAGTCCATATTTGGTTTATCTCAGGATCCTCCCATGTGTGCGTGCACATCTCTTAGCCAAGAT
>NW_021148814.1:0-1363 GCF_002837175.3 Physeter macrocephalus
CGAATTTTACGGCGCTTCCACGGGAACTCTGCTTCTAAGCGCAGAGTATCTTCTTCCACTGTGTGTTGTATTGCTACTGCGCGCGACGTATGCTGCCGCCAATAACGTTCAAGAGCACGCTCGTATTGTATTACACCATGTCAACAGGATTCCGCTCTACACACGTTCATACATTTAGATGCAACTACACAATTGTGACCAACCGCTCGTCTCCTGTACGAATGGCGAGTTTCTGCGACAGAACACACACAGAAACCCGCGACGTCTACGGACGCTGGCAACACGACTTCTCCGGGCGGCTTAATTTTGGAGTGTTCCTTCAAGACAAAACTGAATGCGTTTGTAAGTCCTTTGTGTCCTGGTCCACCTCAGCGCGCCACTTTATGTTGTCCCTCCCTCCCCACAGATATCTCGCCACTTATACGATAGAAACTTCAAGAGACAAACTACGGGCAGGCAGTCTGACAAGCCAGCCGTCTTCTACCAGCTTGGTAACTGACGAGGTGATCGAAGAAAACACGTGGGACGTCTTCCCCGGTTATTTCAAAATAAGACAAAAACGGAACTTGTCCTGTAGAAGCGTAGCACAGATGAAGAGTGCTATCTTCGTTGTCATTAGCGCTCCACAACGTAGACGCTCCAGTCGCGAACTCCACTACATAAATACAGTGGCCTTCGCTTAGTGCGGTTTGGTTGCATTTGCCCACGGTAGTCTTTTCTCTTGCAGCACAGAACAGCCTGCTGATAATTTCGACTGAGCCGGTATGCATAAAAAAATAGAGATCTCTCTTTAACTTTGCGAACTGCACACATTTTATTTGTGTGCTCCTTTTGGGGGATTACATGCGTAATTTATTCACCTCCCACGTACGGAAATGCACTATCCCTCCCCACGCGTGTGCACGTAACATGTCACGCTATGGAACCAGTTCGTAGCTTTGACTTGCTGGTTGCCACCTTCTTCGCGTGTGGTGTCCACTTCCACTTAATGATGCATTTCGCGTCCGTCCACGAATGTTTACCTGTTTGATTGTTGTCTTTTCTCGCCGTTAGTATTCCCTCCCACCACTTCTGTAAACTGAAAACAAGACATCAAACGCTCCACAAAATTCACTACTTCGTCGTCATCTTCGTCCACTGCGCTGTTTTCACTGTCTCCACGTCCCAGTTCTCGCGTCCTCCCCTGCACACTGGTAGTATCAGTGGTGCTTTCACTATCCCGTTTTGTACTGACGCAACTACCCACGGTATCTTCTTCCTGACTTTTTGGACAAAACGAGCGAGACGACCCCACTATTACGCGCATCCATACGTCGTCCAGCAACGAGTTGTGTGTCAGCAGAATATTCAGCTCACACGCAGA
>NW_021148814.1:8131-8342 GCF_002837175.3 Physeter macrocephalus
AAGAGAACGAGTAAGAAGACGTTTGTTCCCGATGCGCCGTCTTCTCATCCTCGCCATGTGGGACTGCACCAGGTGAGATCCCCTGTGAACCTCGATCAGAACTGGAACGAGAGGCCCGCCCTCTCTGAAACGCGCGTCTCAGGATATAAGAGAAGCTTCCGCTATATGTGCTACCGTGTCTCTTTAGTGGGCGGTCGTCTTCACACAACGT
>NW_021148815.1:0-182 GCF_002837175.3 Physeter macrocephalus
TGTGAGTGGCGATCCGTGTGTCGACTTTATAAGGGGGAGAGAGAGACATGGATCGCTGGCTTCTTTCTTTGCATGCGATTCTCTGCATTGTCGGACGAAGAAGCGAGACAGAAAATCTGTGTTGGTGGGGGGCCATCCCGTTGTTGTGTAGCACTGGGGTGGGGTTTGTGTTTTCGCCGATT
>NW_021148815.1:7915-8339 GCF_002837175.3 Physeter macrocephalus
GTATATCAATACACTCTCGCGTTTCCTGCATGTGTGCGCAGCTTGGGGCGAGCAGCTGAAGACGTGAGTCTCTGTATTTTCTGTCTCCGTGTCTCCTCGATTCTCTCGCCGGCCGCGGCATGTGTGTATATGTGTGTTGCTGTCCTTCTGTGTGTGTGTGTGTCTCTCTCTCTCTTTCTCTCTTTCCCTTAGTGGCGTCTGTACTTGTTGCTGTCCCCCTCTTTCGCCGCCCTCCCTCTCTTCCCACTCAGCCGAAGGCAGAAGTAATTCGTGGATGTACTACCTCCGCGAACTATCAATATATATGTGGTGGTGCGGCATATCTTAGGAAGAAGAGGAGCCCCGCAGCCGCACCACCGAAGTTGGGGTTTTTATTTGCTTCGGAGGAGGCTGTCAAAATAGGAGTGTTGTGTGACGCGCATAT
>NW_021148817.1:0-893 GCF_002837175.3 Physeter macrocephalus
GGACACTACATAATGATCAAGGGATCAATCCAAGAAGAAGATAACAATTATAAATATATGTGCACCCAACATAGGATCACCTCAATACATAAGGCAACTGCTAACAGCTATAAAAGAGGAAATCGACAGTAACACAATAATAGTGGGGGACTTTAACACCTCACTTACACCCATGGACAGATCATCCAAAATGAAAATTAATAAGGAAACACAAGCTTTAAATGACCCAATAGACCAGAATTGACATTTATAGGACATTCCATACAAAACAGCAGATTACACTTTCTTCTCAAGTGCTCATGGAACATTTTCCAGGATAGATCATATCTTGGGTCACAAATCAAGCCTTGGTAAATTTAAGAAAATTGAAATTATATCAAGGATCTTTTCCGACCACAATTCTGAGACTAGATATCAATTACAGGAAAAAAATCTGTAAAAAAAATACAAACACATGAGCAATACCATCCTACCTCACGAAACAACAAACGTCTCAAATAAACAATCTAACCTTACACCTAAAAGAACTAGAGAATGAAGAACAAACAAAACCCAAAGTTAGCAGAAGGAAAGAAATCATAAAGATTAGAGCAGAAATAAATGAAATAGAAACAAAGAAAACAAAAACAAAGATCAATAAAACTAAATGCTGGTTCTTTGAAAAGATAAACAAAATTGATAAACATTAACCAGACTCATCAAGAAAAAGAGGGAAAGGACTCAAATCATTAAAATTAGAAATGAAAAGGGAGAAATTACAACAGACACCGCAGCAATACAAAGCATCTTAAGAGACTACTACAAGCAATTCTATGCCAATAAAATGGACAACCTGGAAGAAATGGACAAATTCTTAGAAAGGTATAACCTTCCAAGACTGAACCAGGAAGAAA
>NW_021148817.1:2355-8337 GCF_002837175.3 Physeter macrocephalus
GAACACTCCCTAACACCATACACAAAAATAAACCCAAAATGGATTAAAGACCTAAATGTAAGACCGGACACTAAAACTCTTAGAGGAAAACATAGGAAGAACACTCTTTGACATAAAATCCAGTAAGATCTTTTTTGATCCACCTCCTAGAGTAATGGAAATAAAAACAAAAATAAACAAATGGGACCTAATGAAACTTAAAAGTTTTTGCACAATGAAGGAAACTACAAACAAGACGAAAAGACAGCCCTCAAAATGGGAGAAAACATTTGCAAATGAATCAACGGACAATGGATTAATCTCCAAAATATATAAACAGCTCATGCAGCTCAATATTAAAAAAACAAACAACCCAATCCAAAAATGGGCAGAAGACCTAAATAGACATCTCTCCAAAGAAGACATACAGATGGCCAAGAAGCACATGAAAAGCTGCTCAACATCACTAACTATTAGAGAAATGCAAATCAAGACTACAATGAGGTTTCACCTCACACCGGTCAGAATGGTCATCATCAGAAAATCTACAAACAATAAATGCTGGAGCGGGTGTGGAGAAAAGGGAACTCTCTTGCACTGTTGGTGGGAATGTAAATTGATACAGCCACTATGGAGAACAGTATGAAGGTTCCTTAAAACACTAAAAATAGAATTACCATATCACCCAGCAATCCCACTCCTGGGCATATACCCTGAGAAAACCATAATTCAAAAAGAGTCATGTACCTAAATGTTCACCTAGAAAAATGGTACAGATGAACCAGTTTGCAGGGCAGAAATTGAGACACAGATATAGAGAACAAACATATGGACACCAAGGGGGGAAAGCCATGGGGGGTGGGCGTGGTGGTGTGATGAATTGGGCGATTGGGATTGACATGTATACATTGATGTGGATAAAATGGATGACTAATAAGAACCTGCTGTATAAAAAAATAAGTAAAAAAAAAAAAAACTACTTGTTTATTGGGGCTTAGGGACAAGGAATAATTGCAGGAAAAATCCCCAACATGATTCTTGAGAGGGGAAATATTTTCTAATAGAAAAATTGGATGAAAAAATTCACATTTAAATAAAGAGTTTTTTTGTGTTTTTTATACTTGCAGTATTTGTTAAAAGCCCAAATACTTTATTAAAATATGCCTTTCTTTAGAAAAAGAACAATACATTGGTAGAGAAATGACTAGACAGGGGAAAGGCTTTAAGGTTCAAAGGGCAACAGACTGTGGGAAGATAAATATATGGGGGAAACTAACAGTGAAGTTTGTTAGCGGATTCCTGTAGTGACTTATCTGGGCTGATAAGAGACTAGAGTTGTCTCCAGTAAAAGAAAATTTACACCCTGCCTTTGGTGGTGGGGGGTGCGGAGTAGAGAGAGCTTTTTCCTATGTAAAAGAAGCATATTTTGGGGTGACATACTCAGGTTTCCTTTAATACCTGTTATCAAGCACTTATATAAATACATAAACAATTCATTTTTTAAAGTTATACATTTGAGAGACTTCCCTGGTGGTCCAGTGGTTAAGAATCTGTCTTGCAATGAAGGGGGATGCCAGTTTGATCCCTGGTCGGGGAACTAAGATCCCACATCCTGTGGGGCAACTAAGCCTGCACACCGCAATTACTGAGCCCACGTGCTGCAACTAGAGAGCCCGCATGCTGCAACTACAGAGCCCACGTGCTCTGGATCCCACAAGCTACAACTAGAGAGAAGCCCGCACACTGCAATGAACAGCCCGTGTGCTGCAATAAAAGATCCAGCGTGGCACAACTAAGACCCAACGCAGCCAATAAATAAATAAATGAATAAATATTTTTTTAAGTTGTACATTTAATACTGTTCCTTTTTTCTTTGAACTCATATTTCCAGTCCACTCCTCTCCTCCCAATCTTGTCTCAATGTAAGAAAGACATTCTTTCCCTGCCTTGAAGATATGGATGTAAATAGAAATGCAGGTGACCATAATTCTCTCTGAGCATGGGCATCAAGTGTTAGAAAAAGCCTTCTGAATTATCATTATGATTATCACCAGTTCACAATTGATTCAGGAACAGAACATTTTGGCAAATTACATTAGTTATTAAACAAAAAAGTAAAATGTTATTGGAAATGCATCTCCATGTATAGAGATGTATAGAGATTTCTCTCTCGGTTAGTTCATGCTCATGAGTGTTTAGTATTACAAGAATGCAGCAGGGGCCTGCATCAGTTCTATTTCTATTTTCCACTTTTAAGATGTAAGTTCCGAGAAGGCTTTCTCACATAAACAAGTAGGTGGGAATAGGAGAGGGTTTGCTTCAGACTTTACCCGATTCTTTGAGTTGTTAAAGAGAAAAAGCACAGGCCCCAAATGGCCACTTGTTCTAAAGCCCATGATACAGATGCTGAAAACTCAACCTCTGTGCACCAGTGCCAAATCAAATCTTGGAGACAAAGTTTTGGGTGAAGTAGAAAAGAATAGCTTTATTGCTTTGCAGGCAAAGGGAGACACAGTGGGCTCATAGCCCTCAAAACTGTGTGTTGCAACCCAAGGGGATCTGGTGAGGAGTTTTATAGCAATGGTTCAAGGGTGGGGTTTCTGATAAGGATCAGGGTGTGTGCAGGGCCTGCACTCCTTTAATCTGGCCTCAGGTGGTCTCCCGATGAACTTCTCTGGTTCTCCAGAAATGAAGAATGCTTCATCAAGTAGTTAAAATCTTCCATTTGCTGGGGGTTTTAGTTCTGTAGATGAGCTCAAAGATATTGTTATATGTATCCCCTGAGGCAGAACCGGGACCCTGCCCCAAGGCTGCATTATTGTTTCTTGACTGCTCCTCCCTTGTCTCTGCATGACCTCCCTTCCCTGACTAGCAACTGTTTGAACCTGCCCTTTGGAACAGGGAAGGTCAAGAGATGGGGGACACAGAAAGGCTTTTGTGCCCAGGAGCCCCATGGGGTCTGCTCAGTTTCAATACCAAACCTGGATTTAATACCTGACCTAATTGCAGTTTCAACCTTCTCCTAGAATGTAGTCTTAATTGGCCAGTCCGGAATTTTCTGGTCAGCCCTGATGAAGTTATCTGTCACAGGAACCCTCTCTATCTCCCAAAGGAAGAAGAGGTAATCTGCATGGTAGACCCTCGCCCTTCCCCCAAAAGAAGGTGACCAGGTCTGAGACAATCTTTTCTTTTGTTAATAACTTCTTTGCCCCGCCCATCTTCTATACAAACCCTTCATTTTGTACACCTCCTGAAGCACCTCTCCGGTTGCTAGGTAGGATGTTCCCTGATTTGTGAATCATTGAATAAAGCCAAATAGAGCCAATTTACTTGGTTGAATTTTTGGTTTTTAACAGATTGTTTTCCAAGTTGTGTGCCAAAACTCCCATAATTATCTCGCATCAAAAATGATTTTTAATACTCTATCAGAACAATTAGGTCCATCTTCAATTTAGTTGGAAGAATGGAAACCCTCTGACTAACACAAAGGGTATTTAGACGTGGGTATTTCTAACTGTCCCTTTGTTTGGCATTCTGAAGTCTTTTACACCCCAAGTGTTGACTGAAAAAAAAAAGCACAACCTAAAAGTCGAGCATTATGCTTTATTTGGCAGACAATATTGAGGACATGAGCCCGGGACACAGCCTCTCAGTTGGCTCTGAGGGACTGCTCTGAAGAGGTCAGGGGGGAGCCAGGATATGTAGGAGTTTTTGCAGCAAAGACCAGGCAGTCAGAACATCAAAAGATTACTGTTAATTAAAGAAAACCAGACATCTCAAGTTAAGGAATCTAGCGCTTTTCTTTGTATGGGAAGATGCAAGAGTCTGGGCTCATTGAAAGCGTTCCTTTGAAATGTACCTCAGCTCTCTGGGGCCGGCACCCTGTGTTTCTCATCCCACGTCTCTAGTCAGAGAGCTCCGTTGGAGAGTGGCTGCAGCGGCTGACTGCTAGATGGTGGGCATCCTGTTTCCATCCAGAGTTTCCTCAGGGCTCACTGTGGGAGGTGACTGTAAAGAGATGGCTTGATGGCTGCGACATCTTTGTTCATGGATATGGCAGGTGACAATTTTTCATTGACACAAGGAATTCACCACAGAAAAGGGGTGAGAGGTCTGCCTGCCCTCAGTGAGGTGGGAGAAGGCTGGAGGAGAGGGGAGGAAGCTGCCTGCCTCTTGGACTGCAGGCTGGGTTCTGGGGCAGATGGGCTTTAAGTAAGGGTCAACTGGAAATGGAGGATCTGGAGATTCATTCCCATAAATGACACGTGTCTCAATATCCTTTTGGTGAGTCTTCCTGTGCCCCGAGGGGCATGTGTAGCCCTGTTTGAAGACCATTGCTCTAGACTCTCCTAGAGAAATGGGGGGAGGCCCCCTGGAGCTCCCCAAACCCAGCCACAGCTGTGCCCTGTGGTGCCAAGGATCCAGTGGTGCCTGCAGCTGGGGAGGGGATGGGCTGGCTGATGTTGCAGCATCTTCTGGGAGGACATTAGAGCTACAGCTGTGCCCCAGTGACCATGGCTTCCTGGACCATTTTCCATGGAAGGCAAGAAAACTCTGCTTCTGGCAGGAGCCGGAGACATCAGGTCCCTGCGCCTCAGTTTTCCAGTTTGAAAATGGAATTTGCAACACCAGCTTCCCAGAGTTGTTGTGGGATGAAATGAGGCAAAGAATAACTAATGCTTTGGAAGCATCAGGTATGAAACAGCTCAGGGAAGCGGTTCTACCCTGGACAGAGCCCAGGAGCAGTGAGGACCCAGGGTCAGTGGGGGAAGAGACTCCACAGTTGTAGGAACTTGTTCTGCACTCTTCAGAAAAATTACCCCAAACTTGAAAGTAAGGTAAGTTGTGGGGTTCGGCAGGTCTTTTCAACATCCTCCTGGGGCCTCGATTAATAGGCTCGCCCAAGAAGAGCATACCTGTCTTCTACTCGGTTAGCACATGTACCGTTTGTGAAGTTACACACAGGTTTGTAGATTTCTGTCTGGCAGAAATGCCAATTTTTTGGTTCAGTAGAAAAGACAACTCCAAAGATTATGCCTTTATTGACATGGATCAGTTTTGTATCTAGTCCAGCAAATTTATTCTTATTCTAACTTAAATATATATATACTTATAATATAAATTTATATATATTTATGTATTTAAATTATCCAGTCCCTCAAATGCTCCTTGAATCTGTTCTATTACATTAGTGGTTCCCTCATCAATGAGTTGAATATTTCACATGTGTTCATTCTATATATTTTTTCATTCTACATGAGAGTCATGTTTGAAACTTCTTGACAGTTATACTTAGTGCTCAGGACTGGTTTTATATATATATATCATTTATATATATAATTTCTTTGGATCTTGTTTAATTCTCTTGATCATCTTGGAAATAGACATTATCATCCCCATTCTACAGTTGAAGAAATGGAGGCTTGCAGAGGCAATGGTGCTTGACCAAGCTGTCCCAGATGGTGAGAAGTAAAGGATGGATAGTGTGAGGGGATGTGAAAGCTAAACTTTTAAGGTCTTGGGGTCCTTTATTTACTTGTGGCTGAAGACAGGTGAATTTTTAATGCCAAACTCATGTCCCTCCCCCTCCACCCTACCATCCCCCCAGCCTGCCAGGCCCCAGGCTGTGTGAACTTGCCCTTCTCTGAGCTCCTCTGATTCTAGCTGTGGGAATGGTCCACGTACAGTCCTGCAGACTCTATTCCTCAGACCAGACCAGTGACGCAGCGGCCCCTGAGGATGACCCGCAGGCACCAGAGCCCCCCTGAGTCCAATTCCTAGGGGCTGAGCATTTAGGTGCATCAAATTACCTAGGAGGAGGGGAGGACCCCCTCTGTGAGGTCCACCCCAATCCAGAATCCCCTCATCTCCAACATCACAGGTGGCTGCCTGGCCTGGCAGGGAGGGCTGAGCCCCTGTGCAGTGAGGGCTGGCTCCCTAGCCCCCTCCAGCCACTGCTCCCACTAGGGGGGCCCATCAGCCCTGGGGACCAGGGGCAACCAG